>NC_083243.1:180281193-180400757 GCF_032191835.1 Heteronotia binoei | reverse complement strand
CCGCCAATGTCTCTGGCAGATGTATACCTCAACCCTGCTAGTAAAGAACACTGAATGTGGAATTTCAAAAACTGTAAGTTATATCCTCTGCAAATGAGCTACCATCTCCTTTAGGTAGGATTCTTATGTCTAGATGCCATGGGTCTCAATGTTGCTGGAAGAATATTGTGATAAAGAAATGTGTTCACACCTCTGTAAGCACAGCAAATTTGTTCATTTGCTGTTAAGTGTGTTCTCAAATGATCACATAACCTGCCATTATCACAATTGATCTGTGATTTATTTTGTGGTGTTTTTTTAAAAAAAGCTATATTATGCAACTATCATTTGCATGGGTGACAGAAGATGTGGATTCCACAGTGGTGGGAGCCCAGATATGTTTGAAGAAACTTGGTAGCTATCCTGGACAGAAAAGAATTCTGATAGAAATGTTGATGCCTGAAAGCCTTCTAACCACCATCGAGAAGTTAAGAGTGTTCTGTCCAGGTTTTCTCAATATCCCTCAACACACCATCTGGCAAATGATTCTCATCACCACTTAGGCATTGCAAGTAATTTATGTCCCATGTTCTAGAGTCTTGCAGATGAAAAAAAGAATCACCTGAACAGTGTTGTTTACCTTAAGTACATCTTCATATTTTGTTTATTTTGCACATCATTCCCTGATTTTCATATTGTTTCCTAGTTATAGAACTTTGGTTTCCTTGCTAAAGAATTTCATTTTTTGTTAGCGCCCTGGTGGAATCCTTTTTCGGGTCACAGCTCAGCCCCCAGAACATGCGGAGTAATTTTTTTTTTGATTAATAAATGGTTTATTAGGAAAGATTTTTATACATCCATAACATAAGGTAATACAAAGAATGCACGTAGCTTGATGAATTTGACCAATCAAGTACAACAAAAAAAAAAGGGCAAAGGAAACATCTGACAATAAACAATACGTCTTAACCAACAGAAACCATATACCTAAAAATAAATAAAAAGAGGGAAGAGGAGGGATAAACCAATGTTAGGATTGCGAAATATGGTGCTATAAAAAGAGTTATAACCACAAGAAGTCTTTGTAAAGTTTACTTTTGTTATAAGAGTTGATATAGAATGGGTCGCTATCCATTTTTTCCAACATAGGGAGCCATATCGCTATATATTTAGAATAGGCTTGATAAGGGTCAGTAGTGTCAAGTGATGCCTGGATCTTGTCCATAGCGATGTGGTCCCAAATTTTTAGGAGCCAGGTGTCGAGAGACGGGCTATTGGGGTTTTTCCAGGATTGTGCTACCGTTGCTTTTGCAGCCGTTAGGAGTTTGGCCATTAGGGATCTTTTGGAGGATGACAGTTTGGAACCAGGCCAGTGATTGAGAAATATTA
Source organism: Heteronotia binoei (assembly GCF_032191835.1). Classification (NCBI taxonomy): domain Eukaryota; kingdom Metazoa; phylum Chordata; class Lepidosauria; order Squamata; family Gekkonidae; genus Heteronotia; species Heteronotia binoei. The sequence goes on along the minus strand of NC_083243.1, from coordinate 180,399,389 downwards.
TCTTAGGGTCTTCAGGAATTATAATTCCCATTAGGGTGGAGTAATAATCAGAAATAAAGTGATAGGTAGACTGCCATTTATTTATTTATAGCTAGATTTTACAGTTTACTTTAATTCCCTTTAAGCATAAAAAAAGGTTTATCGTTTTAGTTGCCAACCCAGGACTGGTAACCCCTTGGAGAATGCCAATGCTGTCACATCGCTTCCAGTTCAAAACCAGAAATGATGTCATTATGTTGGTGCAACACTCTTGGAAAAGCCAGCTTTTTTAGCAGACAGAACCCTCCTCACACTGAGGGGCAGTTTATAGACAGAGAAACCATAAACACCCTTCCTAATTTATATATATTTTTGTATACTTAAAGGGAAGAAAAGCAAAATATAAATCTAGGTATAAATAAATAATGCCCTGCCGGGACTAAAATTACATAAAATGGATGCCAACCAGGATAAGTCTGGACTACGGTTGCCAGGTCCAACTCAGAAAATATCTGGGGCCTTTGGGGGTGGAGCTAGGAGACTTTCTCATTCTCCAAAATAAATAAATAAAAACACAGCAGTGCAGTTCCCCTGAATACAGTCTTCATTTCATCATCCCTTAGCAGCTAAACATCCACTAAATGAAAGTGAACACACACTCACACACTCTCACAAAGCAGCCAAAATAAACACAGTTAGTAAGCACACACTTTTATGATCTCATGTGGGCAATTTACACACGTTGACGACGTCTTCAGACTAATAGGAAAACAAAAGAACAGCCTAGAGGGGGGACTTTTCCTCCAAACAAATAGAGGAACTAAGAGCCATGTGGCTCTGTCTGCTCACCCCAGCCAAAATAAACACAGTTAGTAAGCACACACTTTTATGATCTCACGTGGGCAATTTACTCACATTGATGGCTTCTTCAGACTAACAGGAAAACAAAAGAACAGCCTAGAGGGGGGGACTTTTCCTCCAAACAGAGGAACTAAGAGCCATGTGGCTCTGTCTGCTCACCCCACCCCCCTGCAGCTTTCCTGCCAAGATTTAAAGGTTCACACACATCAGAAACACAAACAGTTGCAAGCCTCTGCTAAACCTAACATTTAAAAGCACATGGTGGCTCTTGGGAGAGGGCTTCCTCTGCCAGCCAGGTGGCTGGTGCCAGGGAGGAACCTGAAAAACAGGGGGATCCCCATTAGGACCTGGGGACTGGCAAATCTAGTCTGGGCACATAGTTTAGAAGTGTGTGGGAAAGAGCAGCTGACCCACTGACAACCTCCTCCCCACCCTAAAGAGATGCATAATTTAGGACAATGGTCTCCCAAAATAGATCTCCTCACTGGGGATTAACCTCATTCATACCCAGCCTCCATCTCCGGAACCCATTTACCCTAATTATGCAACATTTAACACTATTCACAAATTCCTGGTAGTTTCCCCATCCAGTACTTCGAGGATCATCAAGCACTATTAGCATCCATAGTCCAATTCAGGTAAATCCATCAAGTTTCCCCCAAATCATTGTTCACCTCCGAAAAACTAATGAAGTTATTGTTTTGGGGGCAAACATATCAGACTGCCCCGTGGAGCATTTTCCCCGATAACTGTAGCATGCTGCTGCATAGGAGTCTCTGTATGTTCTTGACATCATACCTCACACCCCCACTTGTGTGTGGGCCTTCTCCTCTTCTCTGTAAAATGCTGGTCCTTTCGCAGCTGCCTACACAGACCTTGCTCTCCGAGATTGGTAACTATAGCTTCCCCAAAACTGCTTTCTCCCATCTCCTCTTTGCTAGCCTGTGTGTTTTCCATGTGTTTGCATGTGTATGTTTTGCCCTTTTGTTGCTATTTTAATAAAACCCATTTCAGTTGAACAGATGACTGGTTTATCTCAAGAGTTCTCCAAGGAAAAGATCCCCATATACATGGGTGGAGAATCCCAATTACCCACTCTCACTTTGTCTCCTTTAAACTAATTTCCCCCAACTAATTAGGAGACTATCTATTTGGGTTACAGCTATGACAACCCCCCGGGAGCCTGTACAAGCAGAATCATGACAAGCAGCATCATGGCAAAACCACAACATGACTTCTGGTGTGAATCCAGAAGGGACATCAACATGTCAGTGCTACACTCTAGGATGCACCCAAAATTCTATGCTGAAGAATGATTAAAATGATTAAAAACAGAATTAACCTCATCCATACCCAGTCTCCATCTCCGGAACCCATTTACCCTAATTATGCAACACTTAACACTATTCACAAATTCCTGGATGTTTCCCCATCCAGTACTTAGAGGATCATCAAGCACTATTAGCATCCACAGTCCAATTCAGGTAAATCCATCAAGTTTCCCCCAAATCATTGTTCACCTCCGAAAAACTAATGATTAAAAACAGAATTAAAGTTCTGCAGTGCGATCTGAAGAAAAAACAAGAGTATGTTCTGCAATGTACCTTGAAATCTGTTCAAAACTAATTCTATATATACTTATAAAATCACAAAAACTTATAAAAAGTTAAACCAGAATAACAGCAGTCGCCAACTATGACAACTCAGTCAGATAGCTCTGCATTTGCTGAACACCCAAGAGAAATACGCAGCTGAACATATGAATATGCCTTACCTAGTCAGGCTGCTTGTCCATTTTAGATCTGTATTGTCTCCTTAGACTGTCTGCAGCTCCCCCAGCTTAAGTTCCCAGCAGGCTCTCCTGCTACCTAGGATCCTTTAACTGGATATGCAAGGTTCTTTACAAACCAGAGCATATCTTTGATCATTGAGTCACAAGTGGGCCTGGTTGATTTGTCATGGAAGGAAAATGTGTAACATCTGCAGCCCAAGAGATGTGAACATCACAAAGCTGATTCACCTGCATCTCCACAAGATGTACCTACCTTGTTAATTTTTCATAGTATTTCTTATGAATGTGCTCTAGCTTGGGTGCAGTTGACATTTAGTAGGCCAAGCGGCTGACCTACTCTTAAGCATTTTTTCATAGTTTGGTAAAGACTAGACGATCCCACCTTAGAACACACTCCTAAGAAATACTTCCAGAGCAGACATGATATCTTCTCATAACTGCAATGGGATTTCAAGAGTGGACCTGTCAACCAGTCCATAATGCCCATTTGCCAGGGCTCCATTCACACCATAGTTGAGGTGGCTTGACAGCAAAACGGAATCCTCGCTAAGCCAGGGTAATTTTCAACAAGTACCTAACTTGGGCCAAATGGGATCAGTTTCTGAGAGATCTGAGAATGGATCTTCTGTGTATATCTTGTTAGTCATTATTTGTTTGTTTGTCCCTATTTGTCCCAGTGGAGACATAAAACTAGCTAATAATATTGTCTTCCCTCCATTTTCCTGAAAGATCGCATCAAACCAAGTTTGGGAAAATATCACAGCAAAACAGAGGAAAATCCGGAAAGTGGACAATTATAAGATGATATACGAATGTCCCAATCAAGCCTACTCCAGTTAACCAGAGCAAGACCTCCATATAAAAGCGACCTGTGATCCCTCTTGTAATTCATCAACAACATTCTGAAAAAATGAATTACCGTATTTTTCGGACCATAAGGCGCTCAGGACCATAGGACGCACCTTCCTCCTGGGGGGCGATCCGCTGCCTCCGCCTCTGATCCCGGCGCTTCCCCCGCGCTTGCCTGCCTGGCTCCAGCTCTGATGCTTAAAGCAAGCTCTGGGATCGGAGGGCGGAGGGAGCGATCCTGGTGCTTGCTGTAAGCGTCAGAGCTGGAGCCAGGCAGGCAGGCAGACAGGCACGGAGGAAGCATGCTGCCCTCTCCGCAGCCGGCGCTCTTGAAGCGCTAGGTTTGCTGTGGGGGCAGCGTGGAGCGATCCTAGCGCTTGCTGGAAGAAGCTGGAGCCAGGCAGGCAGGCGCGGGGGAAGCGCCGGGATCGGAGGCGAAGGCAACAGATCGCCCCCCCTCAGAGGAAGGTACCTTCGCTCCATAAGACACACACACTTTCCCCCACTTTTTTTTGGGGGGGGAAGTGCGTCTGATGGTCTGAAAAATATGGTAACTATTGACTCTATCCAGCTAAAGCAAGTCTCTTTCAAGGGAAGAGACTGCTAAAGTTGTCCATCACGGGGGATAGAAACACAGCTTCCAAGATGCTCAGAATGGCAACACACACACACATACAGATCATGCAAAACAACAACAATCAGAGGTGATTTTTAAAAAGGATTCAAGCAGGCCCATGTGACCAGATCTGGCCTGCTGCTGTTCTGAGATGATTGGTTTTGCGCACTTCCTTGAAGTGCCTTCCTTTGGTCAGAGTTTGTGGACTATATGAAACCGGAATCCCAACATTTGATTAAGAGACACTGACAGATTGAGCTATGACACCATTTGATCCAAATATCAATTGAGATTGGATTTGGGGAATTTTGGACCTAGGCTGGTATGCAACGATTATAAAACCACCACACTATTGTATGAAAGGCATGAAACTAGTATGAAATAATTGACCAGGGTTGCTACCTGTTCCTGCATCTTTCACTTCAGCCTGACATGGCCATTTATCAGGTGGAATTTTTTCTGGCAATGGAGACGTGGTGGAAAAATCTCCATCTGTTCAATATCTATGCCTCGGGATACTATCAAGGACACAGAAAAGGCCAGTTAAAGAAACATACAGCAACCCTGTTTGCCATGCCGTTGAGCTCTTGCCGGGAGCCTCTCTCTCTCTTTCTCTCTCTCTCTCCCTCTGAAATCTCAATGAGGAAAGAACCTTTGTTGTACTTGAGATTAAAAGCAAACAGAATGAAAGCTAGGAGGCACTAGCTACAATTAAAAATAAATTATGGGGAGGCAAATCAGATAGGGAGCGCGGGTTGTACTAAATCTACCTCTCTCCTGCAGGTTGGCTAATAGGCATGCCAAAATTTATTATATTGCATTCTCTCAACATTTCACAGGGCTGGCTCCTAAGCAGGCATTTGAAAAGCAAGCACAGATTGTTTACAAATGCAAATTGAACTTTATTGTTAGATCCACAATTATTACAGTAGAAAAGCACAAACACCAGGCTGCTCCATTTGGACTCTGTCCAAATCCATCTTTGCGTGTGGAAGTATTTACTTCCAGCAGGCTGGCTAGGTGGGAGGCTGAGGTTGCTAACAGCCCGAGCAAGGAATATGTTTTCTTGGAAGGTTGTATTGCCAATTGTAAATTGACTTCTGGGGTGCACATGAAACCTCACTTTCCCAAAAACATGAACATCACAGGAATGACACAGTCAAATGCACAGGCCCTGTACAGACTAGGCTTCCCAACCCCCCCCCCCGCCCTGCCGGGGGACCCCTGAATTAGCAGCCTAATCCCCCACTCCCTAAAAATCTGATAGCGGGGGTGGGGGGGGTGGAACGGCGTCCTGTCTCTTTCCCTGCCTGGCTTCAGGCGTCTCCCTTCCTCCGAGTCACAAAGACCCGCCCACCGCCGGCCTGCTATGCGCTCCAGTCCGGCCTCCCTTTGCGAGGTGCATGCTGGGACTTGTAGTCCTTGTATCCTCTCACGTCTGCTGAGCATTATTCTCTATGTGGAGATTGATTCTCATAGGGTATAATGGGGAATTGATCTGGAGGTTTCAGGGGCTCTGGGGGAGCTGTTTTTTGAGACAGAGGCACCAAATTTTCAGTATAGTATCTAGTTACTCCCCCCAAAGTATCTCCCAAGTTTCAAAACGATTGAACCAGGGGGTCCCATTCTATGAGCCCCAAAAGAAGGTGCTCCTATCCTTCATTATTTCCCATGGAAGGAAGACATTTAAAAAGGTGTGCGGTTCCTTTAAATGTGATGGCCAGAATTCCCTTGGAGTTCAATTATGCTTGTCACACCCTTGTTCCTGGCTCCGCCCCGATGTCTCCTGGCTCCACCCCCAAAGTCTCCTGGCTCCACCCCCAAAGTCCCCAGATATTTCTTGAATTGGACTTGGCAATCCTAGTACAGACTCACTACCTGGGAGGAAGGGCAGCAGAGTTACCAATTTCAGGTTCAGCAATTTCTGGAGATTTGGAAATGGTGCTTGGGGTGGACATGGTCTGGAGACGGGAGTAGGGTTGCCAGGTCCTCACTGCCCCCCCGCAGCAAGGTATGGGGGCAGTGATACCAGGGACGGTGGAGGGACAGTGGCTCAGTGGTAGAGCATCTGCTTTGAAAGCAGAAGGTCCCAGGTTCAATCCCTGGCATCTCCAAAAAGGGGTCCAGGCAAATAGGTGTGAACAACCTCAGCTTCAGGCCCTGGAGAGCTGCTGCCAGTCTTAGAAGACAATACTGACTTTGATAGACTGAAGGTCTGATTCAGTAGAAGGCAGCTCTATATGTTCATATATGTTCATGGTGTCAGAACTCAAGAACTTCAAACGGATCCCATACTCAGTTGCAAAGCTAGGATTTTATTGAAGAGAACTAGGTACTGGAAAAGGCAAGATAACAGTAATGGCGAGAGCCAGCATCAGCTTGATTTTATACACGTAAAGCAAACATCTCACAAAGCCACAATTCACATCTCAGGGCGCAGCTGTCTTCTCACCATCACTATCAGTAGAGAGGATGCCTCCCTACTTCGAAGGCCATGCTGTTCGGCTTCAAAGGGTCCCAGTGTGAGAATGTGCAGAGACAAGACATAATTCATTCTACAGCCCCAAGTATTTTGGATACCAATGGGGCAAGGTTAATTACTATTCAGGCACTCTGGGTTAAGCAGAGGTTACAACATGGAGTCAGTTTGGTTCAGTTACAATACAGCTCTAAGGCACAGTAAAACTACCATACAGCATTGGTCACATTATAGGGGACCAGCAGCAAAGATACAAGTTCTGACATACTGCCCCCCCTAAGCGCCCCCTCCCGCGGGACCGGCTTTGGGCTTGTGCGGGTACAGTAGGTGAAACTTTTTCAGCAGTTGCGGAGCCACTACGTTCTGAGATTCGACCCACTCGTCACAGCTCGGGGGGAAGTGTTTCCACCTGATCAAATAATACAGTTTCCCCCGTTTGACTCTGGAGTCCAGGATCTCCTGGACTTCATGGTGACTCTGACCCCTCACTGTCGTCGGAGGGGGCGGTGGGGCCCTGGGATGGAAGGACGTAGCACCAGGGTCTTTCCGAAGCAAGCTGCAATGAAAAACAGGATGGATCTTACTTAGAGATTTGGGTAGTTCGAGTTCTACCGTTACTTTATTTATCACCCTTTTGATTTTGAAAGGTCCGAGGAACTTCAGGGCCAGTTTGCGACAGGACTGAGGAAGGGGGAGGTTTTTTGTTGACAGGAAAACTGTATCCCCCACCTTTAGATCCCACTCCGGAGAGTGTTTTTTGTCAAATTGTTTTTTGTATGCTTTTTTCGCTTCTTCCAGGTTTTCCTGAATTCCCTTCCAGCCTTCACGAAGTCCCTCCCACCACTGTTGGCACGATGTCGGTTGGGATGGGTTAGCTGGGAGGGCGAGCGTGGGGAACGGCTTGCCCTCGTAACCATTGATGATTTGAAAAGGGGAGGTTTTGGTTGAGCTATGGAGGCTATTGTTGTAGCCGTATTCTGCAAAGGGGAGGAGGTCTACCCAGTTGGACTGTTGGAAATTAATGAAGCAGCGGAGGTATTGCTCTAGAAGCCCATTAACCCTCTCCGTCTGTCCGTCCGACTGGGGGTGGTAGGCAGAACTCAATCCTTGCTCAATACCAGCCAGTTTGCAGAACTCCCGCCAGAAGTTGGCAACGAACTGTGTTCCGCGGTCACTAATGACCTTATCTGGGAATGAGTGTAGGCGTACAATGTGAGTGAAAAAGAGCTGGGCGAGTTTTTTGGCGGTGGGTAATTGTTTGCAAGGAATGAAATGAGCCTGCTTTGAAAAGGTATCGACTACGACCAAGATGACTGTTTTGCCCTGCGAAGGCGGGAGCTCTACAATGAAGTCCATGGAGACTACCGACCAAGGTCGGGTGGCCGTAGGGAGGGGGACTAGGTGGCCCGGAGGTTTGCCCCCCCTCCGTTTTGCCATGAGGCACGTGGGACATGACAGTACAAACTCTGAAACATCTTTATTCATTTTCGGCCACCAAAATTGGCGGGTGAGCAAGTTGAGCGTTTTAACATAGCCAAAGTGGCCGGCCAAGCGACTTGAGTGGCAGCGGTCCAAAACCTCTTTCCTGAGCGGATCGGGCACATAGATTTTCTCATTATGTAACCAGAGCCCGTTCTCGGCTTTGACCAAGTTGGGGGGGCGGTCAGCTTCTTGTTTGTACTCCGAGAGGAATCGAGAAAGTAATTCTAAGTCCGGAGGGTCGGTCTGTTTGCCGGAGCGGGTGGTGACCCCCCCCGCGATGGCTGAGGGGGAAATTAGCGAGTCTACCACCTCCTCCCTAAGACTGTCATGTTGGGGCAGGCGGGAAAGGGCGTCCGCTAAAAAGTTCTTTGAGCCTGGAATGTGTTTCAGCACAAAGTCAAACTTCGCAAAGAAGCCTGCCCACCGGATCTGTTTTGCAGTCATTTTGCGACGCCCAGTGAGGGCTTCCAGGTTTTTGTGATCGGTCCAAATTTCGAAGGGGACTCTTGCTCCTTCAAGCCAGGAGCGCCAGGTCTTTAAGGCAAACATGACTGCAAACGCTTCTTTGTCCCAGACTGACCAGTTTCTTTGTTCATTGGAAAATTTCCTGGAAATATAGGCACATGGTCGGAGCGCCCCATCCTCCCCCCTCTGCATTAATATGGCTCCTACAGCGGCGTCGGAGGCGTCGCATTGGACCACGAAGGGCTTTAGTTCGTCAGGGTGCGCTAGCACGGGTTCGGAGGTGAAGAGGCGTTTTAGCTCAGTGAAAGCTTTTTGACAGTCCGGCGTCCACGTTAGGCGTGCGCCGGGTTTTTTAGCCTCGTCACCTTTCCCTTTGGTTTTGAGGAGTTCTGTAAGGGGGAGCATGACCGTGGCGAACCCCTTTATGAAGTCGCGGTAAAAGTTAGCGAACCCGATAAAACTTTGTAATTGCTTGCGGGTTCGAGGGGGTTCCCAGTCTAACACCGCTTGGACCTTTGCGGGGTCCATGGACAATCCCTCCCCCGACACCCGGAAGCCCAAATAATCAAGTTCGGTCTTGTGGAATTCACATTTCGACAGTTTGGCATACAGTTTGTGTTTACAAAGGGTGCTTAACACTTTTCTGACCAAAGGCACATGAGACTTTAGATCTTGTGAATAGATAATGATGTCATCAAGGTACACTACCACCCCCTTGAACAGGAAGTCCCGCAACACTTCATTGATAAAGTTCATAAAAACGCCCGGGGCTCCCTGTAGCCCAAACGGCATGACAAGGTACTCAAATTGTCCCAGTGGGGTGTTGAAGGCTGTTTTCCATTCGTCCCCCTCTTTGATGCGGACGCGGAAGTACGCGTCCCGGAGGTCGAGTTTGGTAAATATTTTTCCCTTTGCTACAGTGTTTAACAAGTCCTTTATCAACGGGATCGGGTAGGCGTTGGACATGGAAATCCCGTTTATCGCACGAAAATCTGTGCAAAGTCTAAGCGACCCGTCCTTTTTCTTTCGGAATAGGACGGGGGCGGCATGGGGGGCTGTGGCCGGTCGAATAAAACCACGCTTTAGATTTTTGTCCAAAAACTTTCGGAGTTCCGCCTTCTCCGCCCAACCCATGGAGTACAGTTTCGCTTTGGGAAGCTGCTGCCCGGGGATTAGCTCAATGGCGCAGTCTGTAGGGCGGTGGGGCGGTAGCTCATCCGCTTCCTTCTCGCTAAATGCCAGCTTTAAGTCTCGGTACTCCTTGGGGATGGAGGCGACTTCCTCAAGTGTGAGGCACGCCCGCATGTTTTGGGGGGGGGCGTGCGGCCCCCATTCGGGGCGCCAGTGGTGATGCTCGCACCTCCAATCTGGGAACCGGACGATCTGTTCCTCCCACCTTATGTCGGGTTGGTGGCGGGCGAGCCAGGCTGAGCCAACTACCACGTCGAAAGAGCAGGAGGGGGCAATTACGAAAGTCTCAATTCCCCAATGCTCCTCGGTCCCTACCGGGACCGCCTGAGTTTCTAAAACACATGGTTCCCCCCTCATGGGCCCCCCGTCCATTTGCTGGAACTGCATCGGTTGTGGCAGGGGCGAAGTGGCTAATCCCAGCGCCTCAACTAGGCGGGGGGTGATCAAGTCCCTGTTACACCCTGAGTCGATTAGTGCTCGGGCGTGCATGAATCTCTTTAGGTTCGGGTTTAGGAGGGTAACGGCCATAAAAAGTAAACCCCCAGTTGCTCTCACCGTGAGGAGTGCCGGCTGTTGCTGGACCTGCTTTGCGGCACCCATTAAAGCAGGTCGCTGTCGTTTCCCGCCGACTCGGTGTCGTCCAACTCCTCGGTCGATTCCTCGACTGCCGCCAGGCTGGTGGTAAAATCCTCGTCAGTCGCCAAGGAAGTGGCGACGGAGCCCCGACTGGGCTCCTTCGATCGGCTGCTCTTCTTCTTCTTCGGGCCCGGGGTGGTTGGCCGCGCCGTGGGTGGTGTGGATCCCGCTTTCCCAGGGCAGTTAGCAGCAAGATGATTTGGGTCCCCGCATTGGAAGCATTTGCGGGCGGGAGACGGGGTGGAGGTCGTCGGGGCCTTCTTCCCTTCAGATTTAGTTGGGGTGTGTTTGGCTCCCTTTCTCGCTAGTTGCTGTCTCCTCATCCCCACGTGTTGGAGGTTGGTCTCCACCTCCCCGGCCAGTTGGATCCAGCCGACCAGCGTATCGGGCCTTCCCTGACTGTAACAGCGGTCGAGGATGCTCGGATTCAACCCGTTGATGAACGCGGTGTATTTCATGACCTCGTTCCATCCCCTTGCTGCCGCGCAGTACCCCAGGAATTCGGTGGCGTACTCGCGGGTGGAGCGGTTGCCCTGTTCGATGCGTTGGAGGGCAGCGACCGCCTTCTCCTCCCGTAAGGGATCTCCATACTGGCGGAGCATCGCGTGCAGGAACCCTGCCACGGTAGCTAATTCGGGCTTTCTTCCCATGAAAAGCCCCACGTACCACTTGCGGGCCGCCCCTCTCAGTCGAGACGCGATGTGGTACACTCGGCTGGCCTCGGTCGGGTAATCGGCACCCCAGTGGGTGAAGAACGTGTCGCACTGGATAGTAAAGTATTCCACGTCCTCCGGATTCCCATCGAACGTAATCTTCAACTCTCTTCCCCGTCCCTCGGCCCCACCTGGCGCTCGCGGCGCCCCAGGCGGCGGCGCTGGGCCCGGTAGGGCCGGCGGGATCGGGACGGGTGGCGCAGGCGGCGCCGGGGCGGCCGGGGCCCCTGGTGCAGGTGGCGCCGGCGGTGCCGGGGCGGCCGGAGCCGGCGGAGCCGGAGGTGCCGGGGCTGCTGGGCCCACCGGGGCCGGCGGCGCCGGGGCAGCCGGAGCTTGCGGGGCGGGGGCCGGTGGGGCGACGGGCGGTTGCCCCAGTGGCAACACTCCATACGGTATCCCCAGGACCGCGGTTTGCAAGGTGCGGAGCTGGTCGTGGATAGCGCCCAGGTTCTGCTGCATCTCCTCGGCCATCGTCACGCGGGAGCGATGCACATCGCCGTGGATCTCCCGCACCCAATCGAATAATTCGTTGCGGAGGGTCCGGATCGGGTCTTCCCCCCCTCGGGGCTCCGCGCCCTCCGCCTGGCCCTCGTCGTCGTCTCCTGCCCCTCCTTCGCCCAACATGCTTCGGTACCGCTGCTCCGCGGCGTCGATTGCTGCCGTGGACTTCCGTGGGCTCCAGGTTCGCGGGGCCGGGAAAGCGGCGTCGACCGAGAAGGGCGCTGGAACCTTAATTTTGCGTCGGACCCCCGTCACGTTTGGGTCGAGCGGCGGGTCCTCCGATGGGGTGGTGGGCTCTCCGTCGTCTGGTACTTTTGCCGCCATCGGGCCAAGCCTCCAGTACAGATAAGCCACGAACAATGGGATTACTGTTATAATGTCAGAACTCAAGAACTTCAAACGGATCCCATACTCAGTTGCAAAGCTAGGATTTTATTGAAGAGAACTAGGTACTGGAAAAGGCAAGATAACAGTAATGGCGAGAGCCAGCATCAGCTTGATTTTATACACGTAAAGCAAACATCTCACAAAGCCACAATTCACATCTCAGGGCGCAGCTGTCTTCTCACCATCACTATCAGTAGAGAGGATGCCTCCCTACTTCGAAGGCCATGCTGTTCGGCTTCAAAGGGTCCCAGTGTGAGAATGTGCAGAGACAAGACATAATTCATTCTACAGCCCCAAGTATTTTGGATACCAATGGGGCAAGGTTAATTACTATTCAGGCACTCTGGGTTAAGCAGAGGTTACAACATGGAGTCAGTTTGGTTCAGTTACAATACAGCTCTAAGGCACAGTAAAACTACCATACAGCATTGGTCACATTATAGGGGACCAGCAGCAAAGATACAAGTTCTGACACATGGTAGGATTGTCAGATCCAGGTTGGGAAACTCCTGAAGAGTTGGGGATCAGCCTGGGGATCACAGAGGCCTCAGAGTGGTACAATGCCAGAGGGTCCACTCCCCAAAGTCATCATCGCCAGGGGGAACCAATCTCTGTAGTTTGGAAATGAACTGTTATTCCAGGGGATCCACAGGTCCCACCTGGAGGGTGGAATCCCTAGAGGGGAGGGAGCTCCTGCAGGGCTGTGGTCTCCCAAAGGAGGTGAGGGTCCCCTGCTACCGGGTCTTGCCCCCCAGCCACCAATCAGGGGACTTATCAGTAAAAAGAGGAAGCCCTAGACCACATTGCCATGTCTCACAGGAAGCAACTACCAGTTGACACTCTGGTATTTGGGGGAAAACTCAATGGCCAAATACCAAAGTGTCACCTGGAAATCACTAGTATAATGATGTAACTTCCTGCCAGCAACATGCCTGGACCTTTCTCTTCCCCCCCCCCTCTACCCCTCCCATCCTCTGCCAGTCGCCATCGAACAACCTGGCAACCCTAATGTGGAAAAGCACCCGCGGCCTTTAACTGAAGCAGACAAGTAATAGAACTGAAGAAATAGTAATACATGCAGACTTGGCCAAAATTTGGAACATGTAGGGTGCAGCCAGACGTACCATTAGTGGCAACACAGCTCCGTCTCACTGACGGATTAAATGTGTTTGTTCAGACATCCACATCTGGCAATCGAGCGTATTCCAGGGTCATCCCGGCTTGCTACGCATCTATGGCGCATTAATTTGACAGCGCAGAAAGTCCGGTCCTTTTTCAAAAAAGCTGCACAAGATCGGCTTTTTCCTGTTTGGACAGCTCACGCGCGATACTGCCTCTCACCTTTTTTTTTTAAAAAAAAAAGCCCCAGCAGACATGCGCATTGCCAGATCATCCGGGAATCTGAGGTGACGCTTCTGCTTCTCCAATCAACACAGGATCGGGGGGGGGGGGACGTTATCCCACTATTTAGACCAGGAAAAAGTCTCTTTTTTTCAATGTGGAGGATTTCTGGAAACTTCCCCCCCCCCCTCTGAAGTAACGTTTGATTTCCCACCTCCAAACAGTTGGGCGCATGTTCAATGGACCCCCCCTCCCAGAAATCACCACCTGATCATGCATGCTCCAAGAAAAGAGCTTGATAGTATTGGATGTCTGAACGCTCAACAACAGAATGAGTCGCATTCTTGGATGCTCGTCTGAATGGCCCTGCATCGAATCAATATTCAGCGGTTCAAATTTGAGCGCTACACACACGCTTTTAATGTGAGGTGTGACCGCACCCATAAACATATTTTTCTGCAGAAAACTGCTGCACGGAGGTTGCCAAACAGAAGTCTTTCTGTGGGTTTCACGCATTGCTTGGCTATAGCTGAACAGCGAGTTCAGCATCACCAGCAAGGATATGAGTCTTCTTCTGGCTTAATATTCCCTTTGAGAGCTGAAGTACACATAAATGAATCCTTAATGCAAGGGAAAGGGGGAAACATTAGGTTCTTGCCAAGTAGTTCCAAGCCAGTGTCTACCGCATCCATTTTTGCCCTGTCCAACAACATCCAAAGAACCAGGGAAAAAAGCTGAATTTCTTTTGTTTCCTGTTCATTCTTGCCATGTTATCTAAATAAGAGTCCCAACACAAAAGGGAATCCGGGATAAGGAAAGGCAAACAACCCAAGCCCATTTCATTTTGCTCAATAATTGTTTTATTCCCAGAAAACCCTTCTGACTACAGTATAATTTAATGGAGACAAGACAAATGCACCTATTCACTCTCTGCTGCTTCTAAATTTACTCGGCTGGTAGTACAATGGAGAGCTTAACCTCACCATAATTGAATTTAAATAGCATCCAACTCTCTGAGGCAGACCAGGATATGTATAATAAATAAGCAGGATAGCATGTGACTGGGGAGAGGGGGAGAACTGCTGATATCACATCCAGGGTCATTCCCTTCCCACCACCAAAATATTTGAGGCTTTATAGATATATGAAATGCAGGTCTGACACTGAAAACTGTTTGGAGAGCATACCTCTTTGCCAGCCAATCTTTACATGATTTGTTCCATTATTTACAAATGCCAGCTTGCTGAGTCTTTACCTAATGCAGTGCAATGTTGTGATTTGTGCTGTACTTCTGAGGGCTTTTTAAAATGTAAAAATTATTTCCTTGCAATACAGTGGCTACCAGTCTTATTGCGATGTCTCTTGCAGCAACTGCAATTTGGACGAACGTCTAGTGGTTTCTTCTGTAATGACGCAGGTCTGCCAGTTAGCATTTCTGCTCCATTTCACCAAAGCAGAATTTGGGTATACAAATTTATCACCAAAGCTATCCCGCACCCAATTTCTTCCCTAGCCCTAACATTTCAGTTCTGAACTGTGTTGCCTTCTGCATTGCCAGAAATGGACTATAGAAGCAGACACAGACTTTAGTAGAAGACAGATGGTGGCCATTGGAAGTTTTGGAAAAGCTTTTTATAATTGAAGTCAGTTAGAAGAAAGTTCAGAAAAACGTCATTCTGGGCCTTCCCCCAGCAAGTACTAACACTGCTTGTGCTCTGGTAAAAATAAGCTTTTTCAGAGGTGGACTGCGAACAGTGGTTTAGGGGAAAGACTGTGTGCTTTAAACTTGGAGGGAGGACAAGAGTCTGAGCCTTCTCATTTCCAAGTTAACTCTTGAATTGTATGTCCAGGTGTCTTTTACCCTCTTGGTAACTTAGCCAACAATGTCTGGGGAGGGACGGTGGCTCAGTGGCAGAGCATCTGCTTGGTAAGCAGAAGGTCCCAGGTTCAATCCCCGGCATCTCCAACTAAAAGGGTCCAGGCAAAATAGGTGTGAAAAGCCTCAGCTTGAGACCCTGGAGAGCAGGGGAGGGATGGTGGCTCAGTGGTAGAGCATCTGCTTGGGAAGCAGAAGGTCCCAGGTTCATTCTCTGGCATCTCCATTAAAAAAGGGTCCAGGAAAACAGGCATGAGAAACCTTAGCTTGAGACACTGGAGAGCGGCTGCCAGTCTGAGTAGACAATACTGACTTTGATGGACTGAGGGTCTGATTCAGTATAAGGCAGCTTCATATGTTCATGTTCATATGTCTGTTTATATATATATATATATATATATATATATATATATATATATATATATATATATATAATTAAAACCCCTGCAGGGTTGCTTTAAGTTGACTGCAACTTGAGGGCACTCTCCACCACCAGCAAGGTACTCTGAACAACCTGTTTTTTGACATTTCTGGTTTCAAACCCAAAATCAGCCTGTAGAGAAAAACAAAGAGGGATAAGAGACACCCAAAGACCAGCACAATAATCATAACAGAGGACCAAGGACAGCCAGGGGCAAAAGAAAATAGACTCTGAAGAAGTCCAGCAAGGAGTGTTGGCTCATACGTGGGCTTAGTGAATTGTTTGTTAATCCCAAGTCCGTCATGATTTGGCTCAAGAACTCAGAGCTGAAGTCAAGTTTTTCCCTACTAAATGCGGGATTGGAAAGCCAGACAGACAACCTGGAGTCTGTATTTTTTTCCCTTGTGTGGTCAACTTCTTCCCTCCACTTTCATTCTTCCGATGGCACACATATACTAAACTCCAAATCAGAAGACAGCTTCCTATTTGATCCCCCCCTCATGCTTCAGGTAGGTTTAAAAAAAAAAACATTTCAAGCACCTTAGAATCATAGAGTTGGGAGGGACCTCCAGGGTCATCTAGTCCAACCCTCTGTACAATGCAGGGAACTCACAAAACACCTCCCCCTAAATTCACAGGATCTTCATTGCTGTCAGATGGCCATCTAGCCTCTGTTTAAAAACCTCCAAGGAAGGAGAGCCCACCACCTCCTGAGGAAGCTTGTTCCGCTGAGGAATCGCTCTAATGGTCAGGAAGTTCTTCCTGATGTTGAGCCAGAAACTCATCTGATTTAATTTCAACCCATTGGTTCTGGTCCTACCTTCTGGGGCCACAGAAAACAATTCCACACTATCCTCTATATGATAGCCCTTCAAGTACTTGAAGATGGTTATCATATCACCTCTCAGCTGCCTCCTCTCCAGGCTAAACATGCCCAGCTCCTTCAACCTTTCTTCACAGGACTTGGTCTCCAGACCCCTCACCATCTTTGTTGCCTGCCTCTGACCCGTTCCAGCTTGTCTAGATCCTTCTTAAAATGTAGTCCTCAAAACTGAACACAATACTCCAGGTGAGGTCTTACCAGAGCAGAGTAAAGCGATACCATCACTTCACATGATTTGGACACTATGCTTCTGCTGATACAGCCCAAAATTGCATTTGTGTTTTTAGCCACCGCATCACACTGTTGACTCATGTTCAGCGTATGATCCACTAAGACCTTTAGATCCTTTTCACACACACTACTGCTAAGACAAGTCTCCCCCATCCTATAACCATGCATTGGATTTTTTCTACCTAAATGCAGAACTTTACATTTATCTCTGTTAAAATTCATTTTATTGGTTTTAGCCCAGTTTTCTAACTTGTCAAGGTCATCCTGTATCCTGTTTCTGTCTTCTACTGTATTTGCAACCCCTCCCAATTTAGTATCATCGGCAAATTTAATAAGCATTCCCTCTATTCCTTCATCCAAATCATTTATAAAAATGTTGAACAAAACTCATTTATAAAAATGTTGAACAAGGACAGATCCTTGAGGCACTCCACTTGTCAGTCCTCTCCAAGAGGATGAGGAACCATTCACAAGCATTCTTTGGGTGCGATCTGTCAACCAGTTACAGATCCACCTAACAGTAACAGGATCCCAACCACACTGTCAACAAGGATAGTATGTGGAACCTTATCAAAAACTTTACTGAAATCAAGATAAACGATGTCTACAGCACTCTCCTAATCCAGCAAGGTAGTCACTTTCTCAAAAAAAGAGATCAGGTTAGTCTGACATGACTTGTTCTTGAGAAACCCATGCTGGTTCTTAGTAATCACAGCCATACTTTCTAAATGTTCCAGGACTGACTGATGATTTGTTCTAAATCTTTTCCAGGTATAGACGTCAAGCTGACAGGTCGGTAGTTACCTGGATCCTCCTTTTCCCCCTTTGAAGATGGGGACAACATTTGCTTGCATCCAAGCTTCCAGAACCTCTCCTGTTCTCCAAGAATTCTCAAAAATAATATCCAGAGGCTCAGAAATTACATCCACAAGCTCTTGGATGCACTTCATCTGGCCCCGAGGACTTAGTTTCATTTAAAGAAACTAGGTGTTTATGTACTACCTCTATGCTGATCCTAAATTGGAACTTCATACCTTGGGGAACATACTGGGGAACAGGAGGCAGATGTCGCTGTTAATTCAACCTTGCAAGTTAATTCAACCAAATATCTCTTTAGTATGTTGCTTTCCCCACAGCCAGCATTTTTGCATACTTAAATACTGCTCCAGGAAAAAGAACATTGGCTTTGTGTTATCACCAGTATGATGGTGCCTTATACTGAATCAGGCCATAGGTCCATAAAGGTCAGTATTGTCTACTCCTATTGGCAGCAGCTCTCCAGGGTCCCAGGCAGAGGTTTTTCACAGCACCTACAATTCGATCCTTACTGGAGATACCGGGGATTGAACCGGGGACCTTCTGCATGTTAACTAGATGCTCTACTGCTGAGCCATGGCCCCTCCCTGTATTGCTCAGACTCCACATTATGTTTCATTGTGTAACTGCTGCTGTACCTTGGGTGATTAATGAGAGCTACCCACCACTAGGAATATATCCATTCTTATAATGCTTGAAAAATACAATGTATGGGAAGGATATTAACTTTAAACCTCATGCTTTAAGCTATTGTCATTCCCAATCAGTGATCAGAATGAGACCCTAATGGGATCAGATTGTCCCTTTCACCAGTCTGGCATACTGAAAACATCCTTTATAAGGAACTCTGGGAATGTTTGGATTGTACATTGGTAAAACATGAGGAAAAGTAAAATGGTAAGCGATTTGTGCCTTTTGCTTCCATTGTAAAATACGTTAGCCCCAGATGATTTCTAGAGTTCTGATAACTTACCATCAGCAAGATCTGCAGTCTTGTGCAGAAAAAGGAATTTGCAGAAGCAAGGAAAGAAGGCAAGCCCTCTCTCTTGAGAATAAAACCCAAAATTTAATAAAACAGCTCCGTAGCAGGAAACAAAGGAATACAGCAATGCTCAAATACAAATGCAGACCACGTGCTGTCTTTGAAATATTGTAGAAAAGACTGAATAATAGGAAGCACTGTAGAAAAGGAAAATGGTTACATATACTGAAATTGTGCTTTGAATTATCATGGTGGAATCAGATTAGGGAACAAGGCCAGGAAAGAGAAGCAAGATTCTTTCATTGTATCCACTTAAGTGTAGCATCACTTCACACACACGTTTTCGATACACATTTAAGATGTTTTAAATATACACCTAAAAATGTAACGCATGAGTGAAAATCTGTGCACCATTCAGGTGTGCCTGTTAGGCAGCTGGGATTGGTTGCAGCCCCTTGTGGCACAAACCTACCTCTTCAAAATAGCCTTCACCTAATACTAGGGTTGCCAAGTCCAATTTAACAAATATCTGGGGACTCTGGGGGTGGAGCCAGGAGACTTTGGGGGCGGAGCCAGGAGACATTAGGGGTGGAGCCAAGATCAAGGCTGTGACAAGCATCATTGAACTCTAAAGGGAGTTCTGGCCATCACATTTCAAGGGACGGCACACCTTTTCAATGCCTTCCTTCCAAAGGAAATAATGAAGGATAGGGGCACCTTCTTTTGGGGCTCATAGAATTGAACCTCCTGGTCCAATCTTTTTGAAACTTGGGGGATATTTTGGGGAGAGGCACTAGATGCTGTATTGAAAATCTGGTGCCTCTACCTCAAAAAACAGCCCCTCCAAAGCCTCAGATACCCATGGATCAATTCTCCATGATTTTCTATGGGAATAAATCTCCATAGGAAATAATAGAGTTCCCAACAAACATTTCCCTCCCCTCCCCCCGCTTTCTGATGACCCTGAAGTGGGGGGAGGGCCTCCAAACCGGGGGATCCCCTGCCCCCACCTGGGGATTGGCAACCCTACCTAATACCGAGCTAAGAAAACTTCGCTGGACATGTTTTAGCCATTGAGTTTTATTAAGATCTAGTTATAGCACCACAATGTTAGCTTTAATACAGTTGTTAATGGTTTAATGATGATTTTATTATTGTAATTGTAGTTACTATGTATGGTTTTATTATATATTACATGTTGTGAGCCGCCCTGAGCCTGCCCTGGCGGGGAGGGCGGGATATAAATAAAAAGTATTATTATTATTATCATTAAACCTGGGTTTGGGGCTGCAGTCACACTATAGCAGGGGTGGTCAACGGTAACTCTCCAGATGTTTTTTGCCTACAACTCCCATCAGCCCCAGCCATTGGCCATGCTTGCTGGGGCTGATGGGAGTTGTAGGCAAAAACATCTGGAGAGCTACCGTTGGCTGGCTGGGGCTGATGGGAGTTGTAGGCAAAAAACATCTGGAGAGCTACCGTTGGCCACCCCTGCACTATAGGGTTGACGCAATCTAGCCATGCCTCTCATTGCACCATTTTATTTTGTAATGGGAAGTTTTGATCAGACATACCACCCTGAACCGACTTCAGCATGTGCTTGCCTCATGGTCAGTCGTTCAGATCGCAGCACCCTTTTTCATTTTTGGCCTTTCACCCATGCACATAAGCATGTATCTGAAGCTCTGGCTCCTTTTTGACAGCTCCAGAATTCCTCAGCTACTCTGGTCCCTCTCAGCCTCTTTTCCTTTGCTCTCTTCCTTGGAATACATGGGGAGGTGTGTGTGTGTTAAAGTGCAGATTTACAAGAGAGTAGTCCCATTGATGTCAGTACATTTACCCTTGTGTCAATCATGGGATGCTCTCAAATAGCAACTCTGATTCAGAAACAGTTGGGAGGGGGTTGGGAGAATCTGTCACTCAAAAACAACTCCTCCAGGGACTCCCAATTCAGAATAACTACTTGGCCGAGGTGACTGACGATGCCAGAGGTGATTATGCACTTATGCACATATTGCTTTCTGATCCAGAAGAGGAAAAACAGGAGGCAGAAACGGAAGGGAGGGGTTCAGAGTTCCCCAATGGCTTGACTTCGCAAAAGGGGAGCTCAGACAGCTGGAAATGCAGGGCGAAAGTGCTGGCATCCATAAAGATCGGACTTTACCTTGGTGCCTGTTCACTTTGATTCCAAGACGGGTCCAAATGTGGTGCCATTGACTGGGGAACAGGAGGCGGACGTTGCTGTCTGATCATGCTCTTTAAACCCACAAGGATACCACAACACTATCAGATCAAATTGTGTGACTGTAACCATGATGCGTCAAGCAAAAGCTCACCTTTCATTTCCAAGGTTCTGTTTAAACAGGTGCAACAGCTGCCAGTTCACACACAAGGTAGCCACCCATTCATTTGGAGAGAATTCCATCATGTTCAAACTTTCCTTCGCATTAGCAGCTGCTGTTTGTGCCTGATGGAAATGGGGGGGGGGGGGGGTTTACTGTGTAATGAGAGTTTCAGCAGCCAGGCTGTCACATAATGGCTGCAACCAGCACGAAATAATAAAGCTGTGTCAGTTGCAAGTGAAAAACAGGTCGTTTGTTCTCTCTGCAGAATGCAAGAGACCACTTTCATGTACCAAATTTAGTAATTCCAAGATGAGTCTTCCTAACTGAATACCTAACTGAATGTTGACATTTCTGCAAGAACCCTATTTATTCTCTCGGCTTGACTTCGCGAACGAAGATTTAAGAAGGGTGCAGTAGTCCACGTCTGCTGCAGGCTCGCTGGTGGCTGACAAGACCAATGCGGGACAGGCAGATCTTCCACCTGCCGTTTCGCCCCTTGCCCATCGCTGCAGGACTTGGTGTGTTGTGGGTTGTGGATGTGGATATGCCCTTCAGGCCTGCGCAGAGGAATTTTTAGGTGAGGCACAGTGTGCGCAGTACTGGCTCCACCCTTTCACCTTGGGGTCATCTGCCATGGCCCAGTAAGCCGGGACGCCGGCAGCGAGTCCTCCAGGTGGTAGGTGTTACATTAACGAGCTCTATCTGCCCGGGTTTGATGTTAGAGTTATACAAAAAAGAATTATACAAGAAGGATCTCAATGTCCTTGACAACTGTGACGGTGAAATCGCTGATCTTGAGCCAGACATCCTGAAGTGTGAAGTCAAATGGGCTTTAGAAAGCATTACTAACAACAAGGGGTGGGGTGGGGTGGGCTCCCTCTTGGGTATCCTGCCCCCACAGGGAAAGTGTATGCGCAATACATAGCCTCTCCTTCCCGGTGTAGTGAACGCCGCGTGGTCACTGTCCGGCTATGCCTGGCAGATGGTCACTGCAATGGCCTCTCCTGCATTACTGCATCCGTGGCAACACCTTCTCGCTGGTCCCCCCCGTTTCTCACAGAGTTTGCCACGTCATGGTGCGACCGAATGTCCGGCGGTATAACCGGATGGGCAGGCTGGGCTCACCAACCTCGTCAGCCTATTTATTAGTAGCAGAAGAGAATTTGGCTAAGGATTATTTGGATAGACCATGGTCTTCATAAATGCAAATGACTTCAGAGCATATCATTGACAAAATTATTTGTGCATTCTGTCACTTATAGAAACATGTCTCTCCACAGGAATGTGTTTTGCAAGGTCTGTCCCAGTTAACCTCCAGTGATACTGGACAAAGACCCTTCCAAAGGTGGCTTGACATGTTTAATTTTATTCTGTGCAGCCTGTTCCTAGGTATGCGTACTTGTGGGTAAGTCCTCCGAGGTTGCAGTCTCATAAAGAACATGTTGTTTTCCAGTTGAGTCCCTATGTATATGTCCCTATGGTGAAGACTATGGGTAAACTTGTTAAACAATTAAGTTCCTAACTAACATAACAGGGCCCCTGGGTGTCCTTGGCAAGCAGGTAGCCGCTCACAACCTGCCATCTGATACAAAGTTCCCCTCATTTCACAGCATGAATTGGTCATAGCATATCCCCCTCACCTGCCTCATTAAAAGCTAGATATTAATGGGCGTGGTAATCTTTCCCCTTTTTTTGGTCCCTAATTAGACATTTCACAAAAGCAAAAATCATTTATCATCTCCTAGTTGCTTAACTTTAGTAATTGTCTCTGAAAATATACTTCTCTTTTGCTGGAAGAAGTATTCTTATACATACACACACACACACCAAAGCTTAGAAGAGACAGCCAAATGCTGTCTAATATAAGTGATCACGATCCAAGAAATTATATTTAGAAGTATTTCTTTAATTAGCGGGAACGGAAGGAAAGAGATTAATCTTCTCTTTTCCCCCCACCACCATATTTACAAACTTACTTTCTTTATAGATTTTGGTGGCTTGGGTTATGTTTCCTGTTTCTGACTTGCTCCTGCTCATGATTCTGGCTATGACACCCATGAGGTCCTCGCTCTGTGTCCCCTCTTTCAGCGACATGGCTAAGAAATGTGTGCTCACAAATCATTCCGTCCCAGATCAGGAAATATCAAAATCTGCCATCCGAGACTTGGCTTGTGGGCTACAAGAAGGAACTGATATCAACATACCTACACCGGAATCTTGGTGGATTCTAGCTGCAAAAGGGGCATTGGGCTGTGGGGACAGGGCTAAACCGATGTTTCAGGCACAAGCAAATGATAGAATTAAAGGCAAGAGGAATGGCTGGCGGCAGCAGCTCTGTGTTATCTCGACGAGGGGCTGTGCTAGAATTATTTAAAGGAAAACAAATGAGGGCTGCTTGCCGCCAACTGTGAAAGGACTGAAGCCACAGCATTCAGGCACCAGGAGGAAGGGGGTAAGAAGCTGCATGAGAAGAAGTTCGGAAAATAAAAAAAGCACAATCCTAAGTGGGATAATGTGCATGTAGATAGGGATTTCTGGTTGGACAGATACTTAGCTACAAACTGAGGGGGGCGGGGACTGCCAAAGGATTTAATGAAGCATTTTGCAAATTCGGGGTAAGGACAGAGAACAATGCCAACTGCTTCGTAACGTCTCAGTGCTTAAGAAGAACGTTTCAGGCGGGTGGCTGTGCCAGTCTTCAGCAGAACTACAAGACTCAAGTTCAGTAACATGGAGAGCCAGTTTGGTGTAGTGGTGAAGTGTGCGGACTCTTATCTGGGAGAACCGGGTTTGATTCCCCACTCCGCCACTTGCACCTGCTGGCATGGCCTTGGGTCAGCCATAGCTCTGGCAGAGGTTGTCCTTGAAAGGGCAGCTGCTGGGAGAGCCCTCTCCAGCCCCACCCACCTCAAAGGGTGTCTGTTGTGGGGGAGGGAGATAAAGGAGATTGTAGGCCGCTCTGAGCCTCTGTCCTTGAAAGGGCAGCTGCTGTGAGAGCTCTCTCAGCCCCACCCACCTCACAGAGTGTCTGTTGTGGGGGAGGAAGGTAAAGGAGATTGTGAGCCGCTCTGAGACTCTTCGGAGTGGAGGGCGGGATATAAATCCAATATCTTCTTCTTCTTCTTCAAGACCAATGATTTCCAGGGTAAAAGCTTTTGAGAATCAAAGCTCCCTTTTTCCGATACAAATATCAAAATATGCTCTCGATTTCCATGAAACAGTTAAGCACATAGTTAAATGTCTCCCGATAAAGTCAATGTGACTTAATTTGCTGGATTGCACCTACTGTGTACCTGCTCATGACACTTGTGTTTCGGCGTAGGTCAGTGTTACACTGATGTTGCACAGATGTTTCCTACAAGGTCCTGTATACTTAGATGTTTACTACAGCAAACATGGGGCAGAACAGTGGTTTGCTCATGATAAAACAGTTGCTTAACACACGGAGCCATCCTAATTAAAACCTTTAAAGTATGAGCAGATCACTAAAATGAAGCTTTCGTGGACTTGCAGATTTGACAGGAAGTTAGGATACGGCTCTCTGGTGGAACAGACAAAAGGGGAGGTGGGGGAAAGTGACTTCTTCCTGCTTGCCTTCATCCTTTCCCCCTTTGAAACAGCATGTTCATATGCAGCACACAGCTGCCTCTGTGTCTTTCATCTGAAGAAAGTAGCTCTAACAGTAACGAATGATGGACAGCCCTGTAAAAATTCCTGCTGCGGTGGTCAGTAGGAAGATACTGAACAGAAAACTGTAGTCAGTGAACTAGATCCTTCCATATACAACTTGCTGCTATCTGCACACATGCATATTTAACCCACCCTGGCCATATATCTAGGAGGCTATAGATTTCTTTCTGAGATTATCCTGAGGCAATTGATTTAGGGGAAAGCTTGTGAAGGATAGCATTCAAAAATGGCTTTGCTTTTGTCCTTGTTGCATTGCAACAGTTACCTACATTGATGAACACAAGCCTTGGGGGGGGGGGGGATTTTACCCTGGGGGGACTTCCCTCAGTACAGAGAAATCAAACTTGACACTATGAAGTTGACTAATGGCCATCCAGCTCAACGGTCTCATTGAATGTGTGCTAGAGATCTATGCATCATATATGTATTTATCATAAATATACCTATATGCTTGAAGTGCTGTTTTTACGTTCCAAACAAGCCTAGTCACCATTTCAGATCCTTCTACAGCCTCTTCCTGCTCGAGCATTCTCGTCAGTTGTCTGTTCAGCGGCAGATTGGGGTTGATTCTGCAGGAGCAGTCTCTCTACCCTCGGGCTTCTGCTTTCTCCTGCTCGAATGACCGAATCCCTTCCAATTGCCGTACAGCCATATTTTGACCCATGTCGCCATTCAATTTCGGCTGTGTCCTCCTGATATGGTTTTTTAAATATCAGGACAACGCACAGAGGATTGGATGGAGGCATGAGTCAAAATGTGCTCATGCAGCGACTGGTGGGGAATTGATCATTTGAGCCAGAGAAAGCAGAAGCCCAAAGGTGGAGCGACTGCTACTGCAAAAAAGGTATGTGTAACGTACTGAGTGATGAGACGTGTTGAAGGCAACATGCTTTATTAGCGGATACATCACAAGGCAAGCAATGCGGGCCAGGTCCCGATTATATACATAACCCGGAACAACCCTCAGTCTGGCCAGGTCCAATCCTGGCCTGTTAAATTTCCCGCCACAGATCTTGATTGGCAGAGCGTATTTGCGGAGCTACATCCGGGGACCAGTGGACTTCCACTGGTCACCTCTGCAGCGTCCGCTGTGTTGTAATTTCAGGACTGAAATGCAAGACACAACAGTTTTTCAGCTATGAATACCCTCTACGAGAAGGTGTGCCCCCCCCCCCTGATGTCTCCCCTTCTATAAGCAATGTAAGGCCAGCCTCTTTATGGTTGATAGCAGTAAAAAAGGCAGAGCTGCACATTGCACCTGTAGTTGGGGTTAAGAAAGGAACTGAAAATTTAACAGCCAGCATCATAGTGTTTTGTATAAATCTGCAAATGTAATTTTGTATAAATTTTGTATAAATAAATTTGGAATGCTGTGCACAGTACAATGGGCAAGATCAGCAACTGCCCGTACATGTGCTTACTCTATCGTGGCCCACACCTTATGGAACGGCCTACCTTATGAGACAAGGAAGGATTCCACTCTCCTGGCATTCTGCAAACTATACAAAAGTGAATTATTCAGAAGTTCATTTTTATTAAGGCATTATGGTTGGATTATAATGGAATGCTTCAGGAAAGAAGCTTTAATAAAGGCTGTGGATTATATCACTGTATATAGTACTTACTATCTGTTACTTTATGTAATATCTTGTTATGAAATTTCTGCATTGTTTAACTTGTCAGGTTAATATTTATGCTTTGTTTTCATCTTTGTTTCAAATTCCTTCTTGATTTCAGATTTCTGCAATCTAATACTACAAGCAGGGTATCCACAGGGACTTGCGGGGGCCCAGGGTTGCCAGATCCCTCCTGGCAACCAGCGGGGGATGGGGGCATTTATCAGGGAAAAAAAGGAAGGCCCAAGCCTTGTTGCCAGCATTGCATAGGAAACGACCTCATCACACCACGACACTGCTGTGACACTCTGGTATTTGGGCCAAATCTCTATGGTCAAAATGGCTTCTACCATAAAGTTTTTATCTGAATACCAGAATGTCACCCAGACATCCCTGATGTGATGATTTCACTTCCTGTGTGATGCTGGTGATGTGGCCTGGGCCTTCCTCATTTTTTGGTAAATCCCCCTGCTGGCCAGGTGATTGGTGTCTGGGGGACCCCTGTTTCCACTGGGTGATCTAGCAACCCTAGGGGGGGCCTCTTATTTTAACTTTCCCAATTATGACCTGTTTCCTTTACCTGGCAGCCCGCATAGCCTCTCTCCATTTCCAGCTGCCTTCTTTCCTTACCACCTACCAGCCAACCTAACTTTATCTGCCTCCCTCCTCCCCATCTTCATCTTTCCATCTTTTCCTCTCATTGGCAGTCTCTTCCTGGGGAAACTCCATCTGAATTGTGTGTTGCTGGCTGAGCTGAGCTCAGTTGCATGGTGAGAAACCTGCAAGGACTTGAAGGGGGTGCCTCACTTTCCCCTGAATACTTTCCCTGCACCATTTCCTCTTTCCCCTATTTGTTTTGGGGGTCTTAATCCCCTCAATGTTTTTTTCTTCCTTTTTTTTAAAAAAAAGAATTCAGATTTGTCTGCAATCATGGGGCTTCTCTCTAGTTTGTAGAAAAATCTGTCTTGTCTGTCCACTGCCCCATTTTCCAGATTTAAGAGCCAGTTTGGTGTAGTGGTTAAGTGTGCGGACTCTTATTTGGGAAAACCGGGTTTGATTCCCCACTCCTCCACTTGCACCTGCTGGAATGGCCTCGGGTCAGCCATAGCTCTGGCAGAGGTTGTTCTTGAAAGGGCAGCTGCTGGGAGAGTCCTCTGAGCCCCACCCACCTCGCAGGGTGTCTGTTGTCGGGGAGGACGATAAAGGAGATTGTGATCTGCTCTGAGACTCTGAGATTTGGAGCGGAGGGCGGGATATAAATCCAATATCTTCTTCTTAAGTATCCACAGATGGAGCCACATATTGAGAGTTAGAGATATCGATTACACTGCTGATTGGATGTACCATCCTGCTGATTGTATTGACTGTAATCTGCCTTGAGGCTGCAAATGTAACGAAAATAAAATTTAAAAAGGAGGACTAGATAAGATGCAAAAATGATCAAGGGGCTGGAGAACCTTCCCTATGAAAAAAGGCTAAGGACTTTCAGATGACTAAAGGGAACATGACAGTAGATGGTAAACTTACAAGTAGGGGATGGGAAGGAATTGTGGGAGAAGCAGCATCTCATTTTCCACTGCCGTAGTATTTCCTCCTTCCCTTCTGTGAAAGCCCCCATAGCCTATCCCTTTTTCCTGCCTCCCATCCACCAGCCAACCTATTTTTATTTGTCCCCATCTTCAGCTTTCCATCTTTCCTTTGCTTGGCAGCCTCTTCCCATTAAACCCAGATGACATATGCCAACTGGATTGCCTGCAAGGATATGTGGAGGGCACCTCAATTTCCCTTGTATTCCCCTCCCCACACTGTTTCCTAGGGTTGCCAAGTCCAATTAAAGAAAAATCTGGGGACTTTGGGGGTGGAGCCAGGAGACTTTGGGGGTGGAGCCAGGAGACATGGGGGTGGAGCCAAAAACAAGGATGTGACAAGCATAATTGAACTCCAAGGGAGTTCTGGCCATCACATTTAAAGAGACAGCACACCTTTTCAAATGCCTTTCTTCCATAGGAAATAATGAAGGATAGGGGCACCATCTTTTGGGGCTCATAGAATTGGACCCTCTGGTCCAATCGTTTTGAAACTTGGGGGGTATTTTGGGGAGAGGCACTAGATGCTATACTGAAAATTTGGTGCCTCTACCTCAAAAAATAGCCCCCCCAGAGCCCCCAATACCCACGGATCAATTTCCTATTATTCCCTATGGGAATCGTTCTCCATAGGGAATAATAGAGTGCCCAGTAGACATTTCCCCCCCCCCGCTTTCTAAAGGGGGGGGGAGGGCCTCCAAACCAGGGAATCCACTGCCCCCTCCCTCTCACACACACTTACCAGATCTTCTTCCGGAGAACTCTTGCTGTGGAAACGAAAGCAAAAGAAAGGGCGGGGCCGTTCTCCCAAGCCCTTCCCGCTTCCTCCCCAGCCTTAAAGGGGCTCAGGAGCTCTGCAACATGAAGCCTACAGGTATGTTCTCCCCCCCCTCCACCCCCCACCCCCGCCTCCAGAGTTTTGAAGAGCGGGAGATGAGGCTGTGAACCCAGAACTCTCCCGCCAGAGCGGGAGGGTTGGGAAGCCTACTGTTTCCTCTTTTCCTCCTCGTCACAAACAGCACATCCTCACCTTTCTCTCCTTCTCTCCTTTCTTCCTTCCCTCTCACCCGCCAACCTAATTTTTATCAGGCTCCCATCTTCAGTTATAGTTCTTATTTACTTCTTTTGTGCCCCAGCTTCCTCCATAATGGAGAACCCAAAGCAGCTTGCATAATCTCCTGTCCTCCATTTTATCCTTATAACAACCCTGTGAAGGACATTAGCCTGAAGGGATGGTGGGACTGACCCCAAGTCGCTCAGTGAGCATCCATGACAGACTGGAGGTTTAAACGTGGATCTCCCAAATCCAGTTCTGAAATTCTAACCACTGAATCACACTGGCTATTGTGGGGTTGCTGCCCTTGAATAATAGCAACCAGCTGGGCCTGGGTGAGTCATGCAGGTTGGGTGATAACAAGTAACCTAAGTGGTTGCTGCTGGGCCTGACCCTATAAGTCCTCCCTCAAAGGCCAAAATAGTCCTGGAAAGGGCTCTCCCCCCATCCCAGCTTTTACTGACAAGGCTTCAAAGTACAACCTTGCTTCTATTATTTTGGGGAGATTCAACCCACCCCCCCCACACCCCGCATTTAAAAACAATCCGCTTTTTTCTGCAAACCTGGGGCTTTCCCCAGGTTTGTAGAAAGGTCTAGATTTTCTCAGGAAGTCCTGAGTGGTGGCATCTGGTTACCAGGGTACTTTCAATGGAGTGCTTGGTCTAAAAGAATTTCCTAATGAGGGAAGACACCATTTCCCTCTTTCTACTATAACAATGGGGATCTGCAAGATTCATGGAGGGGAGATCCCAACCTTCCCCCCTTCTTCAGCTCACACTCAGCTCCCTTGGAACAAAAAAAGAATCTCAGCTTTGGCTCTTCCCCCCCCCCACCCCAGTAAATTCATGGGGAGGGAGATTCTCACTCATCTGTCTGCTCTTTCTCTCACTCTGCTTATTTGCTGCCCTGCCCGCTCATCTCTTCTCCCATGCATCTTCCTGTTTGTTCTAATGAATTTGATTTCTGTTTCAACTTTAAGTGTGCCTACATATCTATTGCTGGACGGGTGGGGGCAACATGCTAAAGAGACATAGTGCAGGCACACTTAAAGTTTAAACAGAAATCAAATGTATTAGAAGAAGAAGAAGATATTGGATTTATATCCCGCCCTCCGCTCCGAAGAGTCTCAGAGTGGCTCACAATCTCCTTTACCTTCCTCCCCCACAACAGTCACCCTGTGAGGTGGGTGGGGCTGGAGAGGGCTCTCACAGCAGCTGCCCTTTCGAGGACAACCTCTGCCAGAGCTATGGCTGACCCAAGGCCATTCCAGCAGGTGCAAGTGGAGGAGTGGGGAATCAAACCCGGTTCTCCCAGATAAGAGTCCGCACACTTCACCACTACACCAAACTGGCTCTCTTCCTCCCCCACAACAGACACCCTGTGAGGTGGGTGGGGCTGAGAGGGCTCTCCCAGCAGCTGCCCTTTCAAGGACAACCTCTGCCAGAGCTATGGCTGACCCAAGGCCATGCTAACAGGTGCAAGTGGAGGAGTGGGGAAACAAACCCGGTTCTCCCAGATAAGAGTCCGCACACTTCACCTCTACACCAAACTGGCTCTCTTCCTCCCCAACAACAGACACCCTGTGAGGTGGGTGGGGCTGGAGAGGGCTCTCACAGCAGCTGCCTTTTCAAGGACAGAGGCTCAGAGCGGCCTACAATCTCCTTTCCCTTCCTCCCCCACAACAGACACCCTGTGAGGTGGGTGGGGCTGGAGAGGGCTCTCACAGCAGCTGCCCTTTCAAGGACAACCTCTGCCAGAGCTATGGCTGACCCAAGGCCATTCCAGCAGCTGCAAGTGGAGGAGTGGGGAATCAAACCCGGTTCTCCCAGATAAGAGTCCGCACACTTCACCTCTACACCAAACTGGCTCTCTTCCTCCCCAACAACAGACACCCTGTGAGGTGGGTGGGGCTGGAGAGGGCTCTCACAGCAGCTGCCCTTTCAAGGACAGAGGCTCAGAGCGGCCTACAATCTCCTTTCCCTTCCTCCCCCACAACAGATACCCTGTGAGGTGGGTGGGGCTGGAGAGGGCTCTCACAGCAGCTGCCCTTTCAAGGAAGAAGAAGAAGAAGAAGAAGAAGAAGAAGAAGAAGAAGAAGAAGAAGAAGAAGAAGAAGAAGAAGAAGAAGAAGAAGATGATATTGGATTTATATCCCGCCCTCCACTCAAGAGTCTCAGAGCGGCTCACAATCTTCTTTACCTTCCTCCCCCACAACAGACACCCTGTGAGGTGGGTGGGGCTGGAGAGGGCTCTCACAGCAGCTGCCCTTTCAAGGACAACCTCTGCCAGAGCTATGGCTGACCCAAGGCCATGCCAGCAGGTGCAAGTGGAGGAGTGGGGAATCAAACCCGGTTCTCCCAGATAAGAGTCCGCACACTTCACCACTACACCAAACCGAACAAACAGGCAGGGGATGGAAAACTATATTTGCAAGAGGTTAGGATTGGTAGAGAGAGGTTTAAAGATATATGTCCCAAACTGCTTTCTGCAATACTAGAGATATTGAGAGAGTATGTTTTCCCTTGATTTACTTTGGTTTGCTACTGTTACAGATGTTTCACTGCTTATACCAGAGTGCCTTACACTGGTTTTCATACAAGAATATTGCTTTCACTCCTTGAATATTTGAGGTTCTGGCACATCTTTGCCAGAATCACTTTCACCACCCCAACTCTGTCATTTGCAGACGTCACAACACAGTCCTCTACTACAGTTGGGGCTTAACAGGTCTTTTTTCTTCAGAGTCTCTCCCTGGGCGTTCTCTGTCCACTCTCTTCTCCTGCTCCAGCTGGCTAACTGACTCCTTCCCACTTGAATATTTTAAAAATACCTCCCTGCTCTATTCCACAATAAGCTGCCTTCACCCAATCAGAGCGAGCTCCATGGGCTGTCAGTCCTTTTCAGCAATCTCACCCTTTCTCAAGCAGCATTGCTTAAAAGCCTGCAATTGCTTGCTGTCCATCACATCCCTTCCCCCAACACTCGTTCCCCTCTGCCCCCCATCAATCACCTCCTGCCCACTGCTCTGCTTTCCCTCCTTTCTCAGTACAGTTAAGGCTTCATCTTGCTGCTTGCCCTTTCCCCTTCACTCCTGCCTTGTTCCAGTGCTGCTGCTGTCCATCATTCCTCCCCCCACAAGCAGAGGCTCCAGATCTTCACCTGTCCACTCACAACAGCAGCTACTGTTAGTGCTGGGCATCCCAGTGGGCATACTGGATGGATCCTCCTCCCCTTCTCTGCTCACGCACAGCCAGCATTCCTGTCTTTTGGGAAGGATTAACCCCCCTCCCTCCATGGTTTATAACTTTTTTCAAATTTTGCTCTTGCATGCCCAGGGAGTAGGGTTGCCAACTTCCAGATGGAGATCTCCTGCTGTTAGAACTGATCTCCAGGTGACAGAGATCAGTTCACCTGGAAACAAAATGGACACTTTGGGACTGGAGCCGGCAACCCTACCAGGGAGTGTCCCCCACTTTTTGAAGAAATATCTGTTTTCTATCAGCATTGCATAGGGAGGGACGGTGGCTCAGTGGTAGAGCATCTGCTTGGGAAGCAGAAGGTCCCAGG
Organism: Heteronotia binoei; assembly: GCF_032191835.1. Taxonomy (NCBI): domain Eukaryota; kingdom Metazoa; phylum Chordata; class Lepidosauria; order Squamata; family Gekkonidae; genus Heteronotia; species Heteronotia binoei. Next base: position 180,367,030 of record NC_083243.1, on the reverse strand, counting down.
TTCAATCCCCGGCATCTCCAAAAAAGGGTCCAGGCAAAGAGGTGTGATAAGCCTCAGTTTGAGACCCTGGAGAGCAGGGGAGGGACGGTGGCTCAGTGGTAGAGCATCTGCTTGGGAAGCAGAAGGTCCCAGGTTCAATCCCCGGCATCTCCAAAAAAGGGTCCAGGCAAATAGGTGTGATAAGCCTCAGCTTGAGACCCTGGAGAGCAGGGGAGGGACGGTGGCTCAGTGGTAGAGCATCTGCTTGGGAAGCAGAAGGTCCCAGGTTCAATCCCCGGCATCTCCAAAAAAGGGTCCAGGCAAATAGGTGTGAAAAGCCTCAGCTTGAGACCCTGGAGAGCAGGGGAGGGATGGTGGCTCAGTGGCAGAGCATCTGCTTGGGAAGCAGAAGGTCCCAGGTTCAATCCCCGGCATCTCCAAAAAAGGGTCCAGGCAAATAGGTGTGAAAAGCCTCAGCTTGAGACCCTGGAGAGCAGGGGAGGGATGGTGACTCAGTGGTAGAGCATCTGCTTGGGAAGCAGAAGGTCCCAGGTTCAATCCCCGACATCTCCAAAAAAGGGTCCAGGCAAATAGGTGTGAAAAACCTCCGCTTGAGACCCTGGAGAGCCTCTGCCAGTCTGAGAAGACAATACTGACTTTGATGGACCAAGGGTCTGATTCAGTATAAGGCAGCTTCATGTGTTCATTCTGAAAAATTAAGTGCAGATGAGGTCATGTTGACTATTAGATATATTGATATATACACAAACGTTGCCCAATTTTTCATAGGCAGCGCTGATGCGAGGGTGCTAGAGCTGGATTGCCACCCCAGGCAAGCTGCCCCCACATTCCCAACTTCCTGCCTACTGCATGCCCTTCCCCCTCCCCACCCAACCATAGTGGCAGCGGGTTCCAATTGGGCACACACTGCTGTGCCACACTGCCCCATGACACTGCCCCTACTGGCCGCCGGGTGCTGTCACCACTCTAGGCTGGGAAGAGAAGGAAAGAGGTGGAGCGGTGGCAGGAAGGAGTCAAGACCTTTCTTCTTGCCTCGCTGCCTTCCACCAGCTGCTTTTATTTGCTGGCGGCCTGGCCTCCCTCACAGGCTGCTCAGGCCTATGAGAGGTGGGAGCAGGAGGAGGCACCCAGCAGCCTTGCAGGCCAGGTGGAGCCTGTAGGCAGTCACCTACCTGACCTACTCGGTAGGGTTGCCAAGTCCAATTTAAGAAATATCTGGGGGCTTTGGGGGTGGAGCCAGGTGACTTTGGGGGTGGAGCCAGGAGACATTAGGGGTGGAGCCAAGATCAAGGCTGTGACAAGCATAATTGAACTCCAAAGGGAGTTCTGGCCACCACATTTAAAGGGACGGCACACCTTTTCAATGCCTTCCTTCCATAGGAAATAATGAAGGATAGGGGCACCTTCTTTTGGGGTCCTTAGAATTGGACCCCCTGGTCCAATCATTTTGAAACTTAGGAGGTATTTTGGGGAGAGGCACTAGATGCTGTATGGAAAATTTGGTGCCTCTACCTCAAAGAACAGCCCCCTCAGAGCCCCAGATACCCGCAGATCAATTCTCCATTATTTTCTATGGGAATAAATCTCCATAGGGAATAATAGAGTTCCCAGCAGACATTTCCCTCCCCTCCCCCCGCTTTCTGACGACCCTGAAGCGGGGGGAGGTCCTCCAAACCGGGGGATCCCCTGCCCCCACCTGGGGATTGGCAACTCTACTACTCGGACATGCCGGGCCTGTTCATAGGCAAAGCAGAAAAATGCATATGGCAAATACACAGGGCAATTTACAAGGGGAATGTTTGGAGCAACAACCCCTGTGGTGAAAATAATATGAACAACACTCTCCGACAGTGTCGTTCCATTTGAGTTCTACAAATTGACAGCTGTAAAAGGCAATGCTTGTTGAGGAGAACTGGTCATCTGCATTCGGTGGGCCAGCAAGAGAGAATTCTGTGCACAATTTATTCCAGCAAATTAGGTCACTGCCCCAATTTCAGGAGAACTGCTGACCTGGTTCTGTTCTCTACTGGTCAGGGCACAACAGATTTTTTTCCCCTGTATTACTCTCTGGAGGATGAGAAACAGCCTGAGCGCTGGCTGATTTTACGGCAATTGCTAAATTGCCATGAACAAGAAGGCGCCTGTGAACAGCTCCCTGTTGCTCTGAGGACAGATCGTTGACGCTTGATCAGATAACAGATGCTGTGGCTATCTCATGTTCAAGTCAAATCAATTTGATTGCTTTTTGCTGCATCAGAACAACCAAATCAAGCAAGACAATCCCTTGCCACATTAGGCCAGCATGAAGAGCGGTGCACTGATTGCAGTGGGAGTACAAGAGAGTATCAATTGCCGTCAGGACAGACCCACCCTTTTATTACCAGTATAAAATGTTACTGTGTTTCACAAAATGGGTTTGCTAGCTGGCAAAGGCTTTGTAGTCCTCCCTTAGATAAAAACTTGGAGCAGAAGTCCATCAGTGGCTATTAGCCACAGTGTGTATATATGTGTGTATGTGTGTATGTATATATATATAGATATATATTGGCTACTGTGTGACACAGAGTGTTGGACTGGAGGGGCCACTGGCCTGATCCAACATGGCTTCTCTTATGTTCTTCTGTGACACAGAGTGTTGGACTGGAGGGGCCACTGGCCTGATTCAACAGGGCTTCTCTTATGTTCTTCTGTGACACAGAGTGTTGGACTGGAGGGGCCACTGGCCTGATTCAACAGGGCTTCTCTTATGTTCTTATGTGACACAGAGTGTTGGACTGGATGGGCCACTGGCCTGATCCAACATGGCTTCTCTTATGCTCTTATGTGACAAAAGAGTGTTGGACTGGAGGGGCCACTGGCCTGATCCAACATGGCTTCTCTTATGTTCTTATGTGACACAGAGTGTTGGACTGGAGGGGCCACTGGCCTGATCCAACATGGCTTCTCTTATGTTCTTATGTGACACAGAGTGTTGGACTGGATGGGCCACTGGCCTGATCCAACATGGCTTCTCTTATGTTCTTCTGTGACACAGAGTGTTAGACTGGAGGGGCCACTGGTCTGATCCATCATGGCTTCTCTTATGTTCTTATGTGACAGAGAGTGTTGGACTGGATGGGCCATTGGCCTGATCCAACATGGCTTCTCTTATGTGACAAAGAGTGTTGGACTGGATGGGCCATTGGCCTGATCCAACATGGCTTCTCTTATGTTCTTCTGTGACACAGAGTGTTGGACTGGAGGGGCCATTGGCCTGATTCAACATGGCTTCTCTAATGTTCTTCTGTGACACAGAGTTTTGGACTGGATGGGCCATTGGCCTGATCCAACATGGCTTCTCTTATGTGACAAAGAGTGTTGGACTGGAGGGGCCACTGGCCTGATCCAACATGGCTTCTCTTATGTTCTTACTCCTTACATGGGCTTTGCCATTGCTATCCTCACAAACCCCACCATGTTCCATAGAATAAGACAATTTTTATTAGGTTTTGCCTCTGCAAAGTGCTTGAAACCGAGGTGTGCGCTTTGTTTGAACTCTGCCTCCCTGACAGTTAGTGTTGCATCACTTTGCCTTTATCAGATTTCATCCGTCCCTTTTATACATCGAGGCTACCCTGGAGGCTAAGTGTGGCTAATTTAGCACCTCCAAAACACTGCGATAGGTATGTTCACCTTCTCGCTCTCTTAAAAAAAAAAATGCTGTCTAGCGTGACTGCTTGTGGAAAGATGTTGTTTCATAACTGCTGGGGGGGGGGAGTTCTGTCAATTTACAACCAACTTATGGTGACCCTGTAGGGGTTTTCAAGGCAAGAAATGTTCAGAGGCGGCTTGCCATTGTTTGCCTCTGTGTAGTGATGCTAGTGTTCCTTGGTGATCTTCCATTCAAATGCCGACCAAGGCCAGCCCTGCTTAGCTCCTAGGTAGGGTTGCCAGTGGGGCCAGGGATCCCCTGCTATGAGACCCCTCCCCAACACCGATCAGCTGGTCGGTGGGGGACTTACAGGCAGGACAACTAGGCCTAGGCATGTATTGCTGGCAATGTGTCAATGACACTTCTGGGGTGCACCAGAAGTGATGCCGTTGCATCACACAGGGATGTTGTGGTATTTGGACAAATACTCTATGGTAAAAATGACTTCTACCATAGAGTTTTTGCCCAAATACCAGAACATCTCTCCATATAGTAAATATTTGTTGTTTAAGCTTGAGGACTGGGTTACTGAGAGCCACATTATTCAACCACATCGAGCAGGTTTCAGGAAAGGTCTTAGCACTGTTGACCATTGCCATACCCTCCATCATTTGGCGCATGCTGGCTGAAAAGGTCCCACAAAATCTCTATATGTAACATTTGTGGACCTGGCCGCTGCATTCGATTCTATTGATAGGAACCGTTTATGGCAAAAGCTAACAGATTTGAATATTGACAAAAAGGTTGCTATTTTTGCTACATGAGCGGCAAACGGATATTATCGCTCAAATCAGAGTGGGAACTTCAGGCTCGTTAACAAAAAGAATCCCAATCTGTAAAGGTGTGAAGCAGGGATGTGCGTTGGATTCCAACTTCGTTTTATTTGTTTATTAACAACGTAGTTAAAAGGTTATCTGGCCCACATTTTTTTCCGCCTACTCTTGGGGAGAATAAAATTTCAATTTTGTTATATGCAGATGATATGGCCCTAATTTCTTGCTAAAATTAGGATGAGAAGGCTGTTGCAGCAATTAGGATTATGTTGTAAAGAAGAGGCCCTTAACGTCAACTTTGGTAAGACTAAAGTGATGGTTTTTACGGAAAGGGCCCAAATATCTTCCTGGAGTATACTTAGCAACCCAAGTAATCAATGTAGCTCCTTCAAATACTTAGGTATTACATTTAGAGAGAATTTGAACTGGAATGTGCATATTGCCACAGTTAAAGCATCTGCTGCAAGGATTGTGGGGGCTATTCTGAGATTCTATTATACTAAGGGAGGCTTTCTTATTGACCCCGCTTTAAAATTATTTAAAAGTAAAGTCATTCCCCATCTTTTGTATGGTGCTGAGGTCTGGGGATGGAAAGAGGACATCCTTACTGGTGTGGAAACTATCCAAAATCAGTTTTTAAGACGCATACTGGCTCTCCCTAGGGGAACACCAGCTGCCCTGATGAGAGCAGAATCTGGCCTTCCTTCCCTAAGGGCACGGGTACATCTTGCTGTTTTAAAAGCCTGGAAAAATAACAGATTGACCACATCTGACTCGTTCAGTCAATTGGCTTTTAATGTATTGTTATCTAAAGTTCCAGAGCGCCTTAGCTTCTTTAACAATTTACTTGTAAAATATTCCATTCCTGATGACCTTCTTGCTGTCTCAGTAGACAATCGACATCTCAGAGACTGGATATTTAAGTGCGATGCCATGTTAGACAGACATTCAATTTTAAAATGTCAGTCAGCACTTTGGTTTAAACTATTTAACAATGGTCATTTTAGGTCTCCCTACTTGGTTAGTATAGCTAACCACAACCTCAGAGTTGCCTTCACATCCTTGCGCTTTGAAACAATGCCGACGGCGACGACGGCTGTTATAGTAAAATCCCTAAGGAACAGCGTCTTTGTATCTGTGGCATTCCCGTGAGTGAGGATTTACCTCATTACATTCTTACCTGTCCATTGTACGCTCAACCCAGGCTAAAAATTCTCTCCGGGATATTAACTAATCTACACGCCTATTCAGATCCTGAGAAGATTGTATTTCTGTTAGCTGACGTCGATGTTAATATATACTCGTTAAAGGCGAAACTTTAACCTCATTCTCTTTGCCTCAGAGGCTTTCTTGCGGCTAACATAGGACTAACAGCCCTGATTCCTAGATCTGGTTTTAAAAGTCTTCTGTGACACAGCACAGGGTAACTGGTTATCAGAGGGTTTAATTTAAAAAAAAAAAAAAAACCCTCAAAAGTACATTTTAAAAGGGGCAGAAGAATGTAAAACAGGACTTTCAGCATTGTACTGGTCCTGATCCTGTGCTCTTAACTGCACACCAAAATTAGCATTTTTAAATGAAGTTTAAATGAAGCTGCTAGGGTTGCCAAGTCCAATTCAAGAAATATCTGGGGACTTTGGGGGTGGAGCCAGGAGACTTTGGGGGTGGAGCCAGGATCAAGGTTGTGACAAGCATAATTGAACTCCAAAGGGAGTTCTGGCCATCACATTTAAAGGTACTACACATCTTTTTCAATGTCTTCCTTCCATAGGAGATAATGAAGGATAGGGGCACCTTCTTTTGGGGCTCATAGAATTGGACCCCCTGGTCCAATCTTTTTGAAACTTGGGGGGTATTTTGGGGAGAAGCACTAGATGCTATAATGAAAATTTGGTGCCTCTACCCCAAACAACAGCCCCCCCAGAGCCCCAGATACCCGCAGATCAATTTTCCATTATTTTCCATGGGAATAAATCTCCATAGGGAATAACAGAGTTCCCAACAGACATTTCCCTCCCCTCCCCCCGCTTTCTGACGACCCTGAAGCGGGAGGAGGGCCTCCAAACCGGGGGATCCCCTGCCCCCACCTGGGGATTGGCAACCCTACCAGTTGCTGCCACTGCTAAGAAACCTGTGTAGAGAGGCTGCTGATAAAAGCACCCAAACAGATAAAAATTTGGCAAGCCCAGAGTAGAAAAGAACAAGATGGATAGTTTACTCCCTGGAGTAGGAGAAAATCTATGAGATGATAAACCCTGCTGAGGACAAAGACGGTTTGCTAAGCTGTTTGCCCAAGACTGTTTAGAAACAATTCTCACATTATATAGAACATTTTCAGGAAACATAGAAATGTGCTTGACTGGGATCAGATGGAGGAACGCCCATAATGCTAGCCTCTGCAGGATACAGAGAATCTGAGCTTTCAAGGAATGACGAATTTCTAGCCCTCAAAATGGAGAATAGTCATGAACTGTGAAGGCAGTTTCTATAAAAAGAATCTTAAATGAAGCTAGAATGGTTTTCCAGGTATGGATATGAGAACTTCATACAATGGGCAGTTATGGAATCTAGGCTCCACATTCTCCATTGGATGTTCCCTCAGGTAACCTTGATAACGATAAATGCTGAACCTGAAAATAACTAGCCCTCCTCCAAGATGTCACTGTAGAGGAGTTGCAACTTGCTAGGACAGGCTTGTTTTACTGAAGGCTGTCTTCATGAAATGTGTGATCCATCCAGCTCATCTCAGCTGGTATTTGGTCTATCGTCAACCATGGTCTGAGGAAAGGAAACCTGGGGTGATAACAGATGGGCATTTAGGGGCAGGTCGGAGGCATCCCAAATCAGGGCAGCTCAAAAAGAGCTATCCCGAACCCTCCGCATGCTCCCCGGTGAGGTGGCCCCATCCCGTCTGCGAGGCGGCTTGGCATGATCAGATTGGGGGGAGCCTCAGAGACCAGACTGCTCTTTTTCTCCCCCAATGAGCCAAACACTCATGTACTTATGCACTCAAGCACTCTGGGTAGTTTTTTTTTTTTTTAAAGCTGGAAATGGCTTGGGGCGGCTTGGCAGTTTCACATCGCCAAGGCGCCTCGCTTGTGCACTTCCCCATCCAGATGCCAAAGTGGGGACTGGTGTGTGGCTCAAAAATTCAACAGTGGTAGCTTTTTGAGCTGTTCTGAGGCCACTGGATGATGGGGTGAGTATGTGATGGGGCCTGGCAGCAGACACTTGTGTTTGCAAGCGTTTTTTGGGCCAGTTTCTGAGGCGTCTCTGAGTCACCCCTAACTGCCTGTCTTTTATCACCCATAGCAAAGTTATAAGTCTTTCTTGAACCTTTCTCTTATCCAAGTGCTTAGGGTCTGGGAAATACCTGGATATTTGGGGCATAGAGCCTGGGGAGGGACTTCAAGCCCATGCAACCTGGGGAGGGAAGGGAGCAGAGGGACCTCAGCATGGTGCGATGCCATAGAGTTTACCCTCCAAAGCAGCCATTTTCTTTAGCATTCTTGGTGGCCTGGAGAGAAGCTAAGGACAAATAGAAGTGTGGAGCCGTGCTTGATCCTTGGAGATAAGCAGAGCAGTGCCAAAATTGAAATTATAGTGAGTATATATGGGAGTACCTTGAATACGACTCTAGAAAAAAATGCAATTTAATATATTGTTAACTGGGAAAAAATTATTTTGTGACATGCCAGTCCCTTGGTGAGCTGCCTGAAGACGGATTCCTTGAAAGTGGATGGAAGCAGCAGTCCAGTTGCAGCCACACCAGTTTGGGAACCGCAATCACACTTGCATTGGACTTCAGGAAGTCCTACAAATGAAGAAAAACGTTGTCTACTGTAAAATGGGCTGTAAAATAATTCCAAATTAATATGTGAAAAATACTGTGGTTTAAAATTTTGTTTGCTATATATGTGTTAGCTAAAGCTCTCATGGAGCGTTATAAGTTATATACCTTACTCATACCTGTGAGCTCTCTCGTTTCACAATCAAGATCTGCTGGCTGTCCTTGGCCTGAGGGAGGTCTGTTTAGCCTCGACCAGGGCCAGGGCCTTTTCTGCTCTGGCCCTGGTCTTGTGGAACACGGTCCTGCAGGAGATCAGGACCCTGAGGGACTTTCTACCATTCTGCAGGGCCTGTAAAATGGAGCTGTTCCACCAGGCCTTTAGTTAAGGTGGTGGGCATCCAACAGAAAGTCAGCCTCCTCTGCTGAGGTCATCACTCCCACATGGCTCATGCAAATCCTCAGCATCAGGGGTCATTTCATAGAAAAAGAGGTGCCAGAGCTCATTAGCAGCACTCATTTGCATATGCCACACACCCCCTGACATCACCAGAAAGTGGACTAAATTATATCAGCTCAGCATTTACCTTAAAATGCTTCTTGAATGATAATTGTTTTAATAAAACCTTACTCCCATGTCTCATCAGGAGAGTCACATACACAGGGTGGGGCAATCCAGATGCAAATAGAATAAGCCCTAAGCTGAACAAAGGCTTTGCTACCACACAAAAGCAGTTTCCGCCATGCCCACACATCACCAAAGATTGTTCCTGCTAAGAAGATCCTGGAAACAAAAGGATTAGCCCAAGGAAGTAACTGATGCTGACAATCAAGTCCCTCCTGCAGGAGAGCCCCATTGTGGGGAGGGACGGTGGCTCAGTGGTAGAGCATCTGCTTGGGAAGCAGAAGGTTCCAGGTTCAGTCCCCGGCATCTCCAAAAAAGGGTCCAGGCAAGTAGGCGTGAAAAACCTCAGCTTGAGACCTTGGAGAGCCGCTGCCAGTCTGAGAAGACAATACTGACTTTGATGGACCGAGGGTCTGATTCAGTATAAGGCAGGTTCATATGCTCATGTTCATGGTAGCTATGGTGCTAGTAGTTTAAAAATGTGGCTCAAAATTGACCCACTGTCTTTTCTTTGTTTAGGGTAGTTTGTCAATAGGGTAAAACCCATAAAGTACTTGCTAATCCTTTCATTCCATGCCCTGTCCAATAGTTACACTGGGAGCCTCTCTCTGTCCAGTTGTTACCTGGAAATCCAATCAGGTAACCAGAGCCAGGTCTACTCATTGGCTTGAGGTGGGCATCCAATCAGGTACCCAGAATAGACTAGACATTGCCCACCAACAAGCCAGCCCCTTTTTTGGGAGGACCTATTATTTTCCAAAAATAATATAACAAGAGAGAAAGCGTCATCTCTTTCTCTCTTCAAGCTGAGCACATGGAACCAGATGGGTGCCCCCCCCATTACTCTAAGTAAGGGGGCTCACAGACATGGCACATAGCAGTGCATGTCTGCATCTTCTAATTGTTACTGGACCCTAAGCCACCAGGATCAGGTCGTATACCCTGTCTATGTTTTTACCCTTGTGTTACCCCTCTATCAATTTCATATCTGTTTTCTTGGGTCTGTATGTGTGTTGTATGTATCCATTACTTTGTATGTGTGTTCTATAGTTTTCTGTAATAAAAGCATAATTATTTTACATAATTAGTGTCCTCCATCAATTTAGTAAGAATTTCTGGAAGCAGTATCCTGTATACATAGATTCTTGATCCCTTTGAGCCATAGTTGCCCACCTATTAATTCCCCAAGCTCTTTTGAGGGCAATTTGGCTTACAGATATTGGTGGAGAAAGCTTTGGGCAGAATCCTGGCTGTCTGAAGATACGTGAGTCGACACGCGTGTCTTCAGACAACCAGACGTGGGAGAACACTATCCAGAAATCTTGCTGGTTAGGCTTTGTGTGAATGTGTGAGTGATTGTGACCTATGTGAATGGTTCTAGAGAGCATTTCTATATTGTCGATTTTAAAGAGTTTTATTAGTTTCAGAAAAAGTAAGGGTAGGGGATAGGGGGAATAGAGAGCACAATACATTTTGACCTTATTCTGCATAAAAATACTTTCAAAAAAATACAAGCTTACGTCTACAATACTTTCTTTACATAAGTTGTCCCATATTATTATGTCTATACTAAACATCATCAACATTTTTAAATTTTATACTATAAATCTTTTGTTTAAGTTATCTATTAGTTTTGACAATTCCAGTAAAGGCAATTTTGTAATATAAAATACAGGGGGGAAAGGAGAAATAAGTTCACACCAGAGAATCTTAAGAGTCTTGAGTGCCTAACCAGGTATAACATTTCATCCAGTATTTTCTTGCTTCTTCTTTAGATCTCCCAGCCAACAGCTGGGATAGAAAGTCCAGCTCTGTTGTTTCCAGAATTTTTCCCACCAAGTCCATTTTCGTGGGAATTTCCTGAGATTTCCTTCTCTGCGCCAAGAGAATCTTGGCTGCTGTGTTAAAATGTGCCAACAAATGTCTTATTTCTTTGGAGTAGTCCTCAAGAAATATGTTCAATAAAAATAGTTCTGGTTTGAATTGGATCTGTGTCTTCATAATCTTCTGTAATATTTCATGCACCATTTTCCAATAACCCTTCACCGTCTCACATGTCCACCACATATGGTAAAAAGAACCAACCTGTAAAGGCAATTTTGTAATATAAAATACAGGAAAAAAGGGAGAAATAAGTTCACACCAGAGAATCTTAAAGAGTCTTGAGTGTCTAACCAGGCATAAAATTTCATCCAGTATTTTCTTGCTTCTTTTTTAGATCTCCCAGCCAACAGCTGGGATAGAAAGTCCAGCTCTGCTGTTTCCAGAATTAGTTTAGTACATTTCCAACATTTGTTAGACGTATCAGTATAAATCTTACACAATTTCTGTGGGGTCAAGTACCATCTATAAAACATCTTATACAAATTTTCTTTAAAAATTGCTGACCTAGTTAATTTGAAGTTGAGCTTCCACAGTCTCTCCCATTCTTCTAATGTAATATTATGACCAAACTTTTTTGAACCATACAATCTTTTACAACTTCATCTTGGGTCTTCATCTGAAGTGGATATGCATATAATTCGGAGATTAGCTTTTCCCGTGGACCCAAATTTTTTTTGTCAAATGAGTATTGCTCTGTATTGAAACCTGTAACCTTGTATTTGATATATCTAGATTTGACTTGCATTCTCAATCACCAGTTCATTTTGATGTCCATATTTTCCAACTCTTCTCTGGTTTTCAATTGATTATCTTTTCCCAACAGGTTATCATACCTATAATTCTGATTTAGTTTTAGAAGATTTGGATGAGTAAATGCTTCTACTGGAGAAACCCATCTTGGAATTTTTTTGATAAATTCTGGTCTTTAGCCATGACTACGTATGGTACAAGGATTTTCGAAACCAATCATTCTCAAAATAGGAATGGCCTTCAAGTCTTTGATACCATAGATACGCATACCACCCCAAGCATTTCTATATTGGGGGGGGGGCTGCTCCCGCTCTATCATTCTGTGCTGATTCTCCAGCCTCACCCAGAGGGCCAGATACCACCTGTGTAGGGGCTGTGCCTGACTGGAAAGCAAGGGGAGAATCACGTGAAGTCTGGCCACTTCCTGAGGCCTACTGAATGCATCTATCTGGGGTGGGAATGTGAAGATAGATCAGGATTGTTTAAAAATGAATAGAGACCCCTCCCTCTTCTTTTCTTCTTGAGCATCGCATACTTTGTCTGCACTTACATGTACACATGCACTGTACACGCATCCACACAGTTAGAGAAGAGAAGTCCAGGAGCTGGGCGAGTTTAATGGATCAGCTTTTTCTGGGCATCAACTAAGAAAAAGTCCTGGGGTCCAGTCTGCTAACTGCAGTGACCTTAGTTCAGGGCATTGCTTCAAAAAGGAGTAAAAAGGCCTGCAGGAGCTCTCCTTTTCAATCGTTATTGTAAGTGCATCACCTGAGGAAGTAGAGGAGCCCAGCCATGTGTGGAAGGCCATAAACCCATGCCACACACATTTGTTAGTGTTGCAGAGGACTAAGGAAGGTCCTGCAACTCCATCCTTCACTCGTGAGACACACAGAGGTGTCCTGCGAGTTCTTTGCTCCCCAATAGGCAGGGAAGTGCCAGGGAAGGCTCCTGCATCAATTAATCCTGGTGGCCTGTGGCTAGGCACCTAAAAGTAGTTCAGGAAAACCTTCCCTGCAAGTAAACTAAGAACTTTGAGAGGAACTAAAGTAGCAGCCATGGCAATCATTGCTCAAAAGGCCAATGAAACATTAAAGCTAGCTGGCCAAGAAGGGAGATAACCCCTGGCTTGTTCAGTCTTTTAAAAGCCCAGATCCATACCAGCTCTTCAGAGACACTTTTCAAGACCACTGCATAAAGGCCAAACTTAACACAACTAAGCGGGACCTTTATGCTGCATGGGGATTATTTACAGCCCTAAGAGATAGCTCTGCTGTTATTAAGCAATTGCAGGAACAGCTAGAGCAAAGGGAACATGAGGAAGCAGAGCAAATGCGTACAGCACATGAAGCAGAGGCAGAGTACATGCATAAAATACAGGAAGCTGAGAAGGAGAACATGCTGAAGGCATGTGAAATAGAATTGGCCCAAGCTCAAAGCAGGATCTCGGAATTAGAGAGGACTCATGAGATGTACATCCAAGAAATCATGCAAGAAAATAACAGCTTAGAGATAGAGAATCAGGAGCTAAAAGAAGAAGCTGCCCAACTTAAGTTGGACAAGCGCACCCTGACCATAGCTCAGCAAGACACGTTGCTCGCATTAAAAAGGGCACAGCAACAGCTCACTAAAGCTGAGAGTAAACTGAAAAAAAGTCAAGCTCAGGTTAGCAAATTGCAACATGCAACTGAGTACCTTGCAGAGAAAAACAAAAAGGCTCATGATGCAGCTAGCCATGAGGTGTGTAGAAAAGAAATAGAGATATTAAAGAAAAAGCTAGAGCTCAAAGGAGCCCTGATCTCTGCTGTTACCCCATCCTTGCTTATAGATTTCTCCTCAGACAAGGAGTCTGAGGAAGAAGAGGAAACAGACTCACAGGAGATTAAGGAATCTTGTCCAGTTCAACCCATACTCACTAAAAAGATTACCACAGCAAAGGGAGATGGGTCAGAAATCATTAATATTGTAAAGGAAACTGGACCTTGGGGATCAGAGGATATTAAAACGACTGCCAGCTACCTCGGTCCATATAACATAGACACCTCAGTGTTGTGGATGGCCAGAGCTAGAATTCACTACAAAGAAGCCTCCATAACTGAATTAAGCCAAGTGCTGAGATTATGCACCTCAGGCCCAGAATTAGCCATAGTAGAAAATTTAATGGATCACCAGAACCCTTCTAATGCCACCATCTTAGAATGGATGGCTGAGGTAATATCCTACACGTGGGATGGAGATACCATAAGGCTGCATATTTAACCAGGAAGAAATTCCTAGCAGCTGCAGCTAAAGTAGTTTTACCCAAAGACAGTGGGAAACCAGATTATGAAAATCAAGATTTCATATCTGATGTGATCACAGGTCTCAATATACCCACCCAGGAGTTGTTGGGCATAGCAGCCATGAGAGAAACCACCTGGAAAGATCTAGAGGCTAATCTCTACCAAGTTGGCAAGTTTATGTTAAAAAAGAGTCCAAAGAAAGCTGATTGCACAAGAAGAGAAATATTTCATGAAGATTACATAGCTAGCTTAAGTGATTATGAGAAGGAGATAGAAAGGTTCAGGGCTGAGAAATATGAGTACCTAATAGACAAACAAAACCTAACCCACTCTCTCCAGGAGGTCAAATGCAGACTGGAGAATGCTTTAAAGCACGCCCAAGTCTCTGAACAGAAAGTTGCTGTTTTAGAAACACAGCTCACTCAGGCACAATACAAGAATAGCAGAAGCAGGCACCCTGCTTACTGGAATCAAGAACAAGGTGGGCATGGAGAAGAAAGCCAGAACTGGAAGGTCCAAAACAATGGCCTTGGTTCCAGCTCTTTTTGCCATCCCCAGCTTGCCCCAACGGTTTCCCTCCACAGGCGGGCTTGTGCTCCTAGGTAGACACAGCCAGCCTTAGAGCAACCCTGTCTTCACTTGGCCCAGCAGACCCCTTGAGACAAAGGGCGTTTTCACACAGGGCTTACCCCAGAGCGACGTCCCTCTTCACCGCGCAGCATCTGCGCGGATTTCGCACCAACTGCTCCGCAGAACCCAGAAGAGCTGCGAAGAGCCGCGGCTTTTGCATCGCAAATGTAAAGTTGGTTTTTGGTGGTTTACATTTGCGACGCAAAAGCCGTGGCACTACGCGGCTCTTCCGGGTTCTGCGGAGCAGTTGGTGCGAAATCTGCGCAGATGCTGCGCGGTGAAGAGGGACGTCGCTCCGGGGTAAGCCCTGTGCAAAAACACCCAAAGTCAGAATTGCTGCTTGGTCTCAGCTTAAATCCACAGGAGCAGACATGACCCGTTTTGATCAGCAGCCCACACATGTGCTACTTACTGCCCTTTCGAAGCCATGAAGCCACCAGGGCACATGGCTCCCAAAGCCGCAGGGTTTGCAGGAAATGGATATAGCTAAAGGAAAAGGAAAAGAACTTGCAAATCCTACCCATGAAAATGATTTAGAAATCAAACAGCGTGCTAAGAAAAATCAAGAACCAGCAAAAGTTAGAAGCTAGTATTAAAGAAAAGGAAACTGCCAGTCTCCTGCAAAGTGTCCTAGAATCTTACAAAGCCACAGAGAAAAGACTAGAAATTCTAGAAGTACTGGATAAGATGAGTTATAACAGGGCAAACACAGCTGTGCAGCCCCAGACTTCTTTTCCCCAAGAAAGTGAGAAAACAGTCCCTGTTTCAGTTCTCTCAGAATCGTGAAGGAAATGTGGTCTCTGAGCTTACACAGAGTTCCACATTCATGTTCCAAGGTATTCCTTTCAGCAAGAATTGGCTACAGGACCAAATCTCACTTCTTTTTGAAAGAAGCTTCATGCCCTTAGTCTGTGCCATTGAGGAACTTAAAAGCCAGAATTCTGTGGAACTTCAGAGAATGGTAGTTCCAAATGGGCAGACAAGGCTCCTTGGTCCTCCCCCAAAGAAAAATCTAACTTCTAGACTTGAATGTCTCTTAGAACAGAGAAACCTGGCTTTGTAAGGTAATAAAAGTCTCTCTCCCCTTAACGGAATAAAGAAACAGAAAAGTAATGATTTGGACTAACGTTAGACAAGGCCAGTTCTCCAGCTGAAGGCTGGAGATCTCCTGGAATCACAGCACAAGGTTCCAGGCTGCAGATCCAGTTTTCTCTGCAGGGTAATGGAAATTTAGTGTATCTTTAGTTTGACCCTTTAAAATGCCAGAATCAAGTCCCTCTGAGAAAGAGAGGTTCAACTAGTATTGTTAATTCAAAGCATTCCGAGCAAAATGTAAGAAACTGACTTTTTAAACTTTCAAATTGGCTGAATGAAAATCTGTGAAACTCCAATTCTGTCTTCCTCTCTCCCTTATAAAGTCAGAAATAATTATTCTATGAATTTTAAATGGTATAGCCTCTGAGCTTGTACAGAGTGCCTGAGACTAGCCCAAACAGGGCTGGGTAAAGTATTGCAGATGTGCAGTTCTTATGCTCTCCTCCCATCAGGCAGAAATGCTAGCCCTCCCTCTTGCTCAATTGAAATTTGTAGCAGTGAAGATTTGATAAGTAACAAAGGCAAGAGAATATAGTCTTAGAAATGCATTGCCCTGAGAAATTAAATTTGTGTTTATCTCAGGCCTCTCCTTAAAGTACAAGCAACTCAGTGTCTTTGAGAAGGAACCCCATTTTCTTATATAAAAATAGATCTATAAGTTTAGCCAGAGGTAATAAGAGATTTGGCCATTCGAAAATCTTAACCAGGTGACTAAGAGATGGAGAATTCCAGGTGTCACCTTTTTCACATGCAGATAAGAAAACACCCAGAGCTTGAATTCTCTCCTCTAAAAATTAGAAAGGAAAGCCTTGTCTCTGATACAAAAGTTAATCCAGTCTCTTTAAGAGAAATAAATTGCCATCATCTTTGCAAAGAGCTAAAGTGTCCTCTTTTGCAAAGGATTTTGGGTCCCAGTATCTTCCATTGGATTTTGGCTAGGAAATCAAATTCAATGTTTGTAACCTAAGAGGGGTTGCCTCTCCTTTTCAAAGGTCACCGCAACACAAGACAGCTAAGCATAACTGGTAAATTTCAGGCAGACTCTCTAGCTTTACATATGTTTTTCTTTTAAGAAGAAAGTCAGCCAAAATTCTGTCCGAGTTAAAGAAATTTAGAGGAGTTAGAAATTTTAGCCCCAGTAGGCAAAAAAATTTGACTAATCTGGCCTACTTCAGCCATATGAGATAAGACCACTCCCAGTCAAGCCTAGGAGCCAAATCTATTGTTTAAGCGAAGTCTTCTCTTCCCCACCCAAGAGGGAAGGAATTTTGTTTTGTTTAAAACCTTCCCCGCTTTCAATGCCTGGAGGGGTGGGAGAAATACAATTGAGATATTTTGTGATATTTTCCTGGAGTGCTCCTGTTTTGAATGTATAGAAAAACAATCTCTAAATACGTTAAATCAATAAGAAAGGGGTGCATGTGCACGTTTCTGTCATTGATTTGGAATGAAGGTTTATGCTGACCCTGTTCCTGGTTGCTTGTCTCCTTGCCCCTTCTCCTGCCTTGATGGAATTTTTTTTTCCTTTAAAAAAAAAGTGTGGCTTTGTCCTGATACATCCTAACAACCTTGCTATTTTTTTTTTCTGGCAACCTTTGTTTTTGCAGAGGTTAAATCTGATTAATCCACAATCTCATTTGAATACTGGTTAGTGGTAAACCAGATCAAAAACGTGTGTGCGTGCGTGTGTGCAAGTGGAATTGTACACATTCAAGATTTATTAGGAGAAGTAATTTTAAAGCAAGCCAAAAAGCAACTGTGTAAGGGAAATGCAAAAAGACTTCTTTCTGGCACAGTGAAGAACAAAACAGAAACGAAATGAAATACGACAAGTTGCTGGTTCAGGTACAGACTGATTCCCAAATCACATTTGTTGAAGCCATAGAGGAAAAAGTCTGAACAGATAAATCTGGTCTGCCAATCCTCTCCCTTGCAAGGATTTTGCAGTTAGTAAGATTTCAGACACATTTTGTGATTCTGCTCCTCTCTTAGTGCTACACTGATATTATACCTCAAGTTAAATCGTTGTGATTCTCTGAGTACAGCAGCCCTGCCAACGAATTCAGGAAATGTATAGTCTCACAAACAGTTTACTAGCCATTTGTGCCTATTATCAGTGGGCCAAAATATGTAAACAGAAGAGCTGTGATCAGAAGTTCTAAACAGTTTACATCGCATTACCTAGAGTCCTTTGCCCTACAGTTTTAGATATTCACAGGGGATCAGCAATGAGATGTTACAGATCATGCTGCCCTTCGCAAACTTTCTCCTTGGCCACTGACCGCTGAGAGTGAGGAGACAGCAGTGGAGATAGGCATCTATGTGAGACAGAGGCTCCTTACCTGCCTGCCAGACTCCCGGTGCTGTCACTTCAACCTTCATGATCAGAAGCTGAGGTGGAAGTTTGAAAAGTGCAGCTGAATAGATGGCATTGGAGACAGGTGGGTGAGTGAGGAGGAGCCTCCCTCGCCCACTCATGAGCTCCTAGGAGTGGGAGGATGATGTTAGCAGTTCCTTTCGCTCAGCCCATAGCTTAAATGGCGGATGTGGTGGAGGCAGCAGCACTGGTTTCCACTCCTCCCCCGACCCACTTGTCCATCCTTCCCACCTCTGGGCCGTGGGGAGTGTGTGCAGTAACTCTTGGCCTCTGTCCTCTGCCTCCCGCCCACTGACATGGCTGGCTGAAGGGGGGAGTGATAATGGCTCCCTGCTCCTCCACACTTGCCTGTAGCACCACCATCTGGTTGGTGGGGCTGGCTCTTACTTCTCCTTCTGGCCCACTGTTCTCCAGAGGAGGGGGGATTAACTGCCATAAGGCATGCAGGCTTACCTGGCACCTCCTCCCCTTGACCAGTGAGTTTACGTTGTTTGTGCTTGTGTAGACAACTTGTTCTGCTGGTTTTGTAACTTAGGGCGTTTTCCCACACAGCTTACCGCAGAGCGACGTCCCTCTTCACCGCGCAGCGCCTGCACAGATCTCCCACCAACTGCTCCGCAGAACCAGGAAGTGCCGGGCCTTTTGCGTCGCAGATGTAAACCGCTAAAAAACAGTTTACGTTAGCGACGCAAAAGCCGCGGCTCTTCCTGGTTCTGTGGAGCAGTTGGTGGGAAATCCGCGCAGGCGCTGCGCCGTGAAGAGGGACGTTGCCCCGCAGTAAGCTCTGTGGGAAAACGCCCTTAAATTTTTCTGAAAACCTGGGAAGCAAGTCGCCACATTTGAAGAAAAATCTCCCTTCTTTTACGGTGCTCCCAATCTGTGGATTAATGTATCTGCAAATGGGACCACAGTTGGGAGGGAGGGGGTGCTCATGCATGTACATTTAGGACGAATGCGACATGTGTTATTTCCCAGAAGTGTAATGTGTGGTTTTATTAGCTATAACAGAACTTGTGTATGAATGATAGACACCAAAGCTTTGCATACATTGAGAAAAATTTTCTCAATGTATGCAAATCTGGTGGGGAGGCCAGGAGTAGATCCTTAAGGAGTGTACCACTTAAATCTGAGACCTGGTTCACATTTGCAGGAGAATAAAATGTTTAGGTGGCAGAATGGAATGCTCCAATTCAGAGCCAAACTAGATGGAGATGGGCATCCCTGAATTACCCCAGGGACATGCCACCATTTTAGAAAGCTCCCACCCAGGAACTCTTTTTGTGGGCCCAATTCTGGTCATAACCACCATATTGGGCTGAGGGGAAAGGAGATCCTGCCTCTCCCCCCATGCTGTTTTTCCATTCTGAAATGGTGTTTTGGGGCATATGGGCAAATAATGCTATCCCAGCTCAATTTTACATGGGAAGAATTGCACAGGGGAAGCAATAGGCCCTCCTCCCCCAGCCTATACCATGGTGGTACCAACCAGAATGGGCCCCCACAATACTGTTTAAAGGAGTTCCCAGGTGGAACTTAGTTCAAAAAATGGCTCAGCCTGTGAATTCGAGGATGAAATCAAGAATACCTATCTTTTCTCATTTGGGAATGATGAACAACAATAAAAACCATGCAAATAGAAAACCAGTAGGAAGAAAGTTTCTGTGTCATTTGCATGAAGGTTTTTGTTGTTGTTGTTTTAACATAAAGGCATATTCAGAGCGGAATCCCATACCAGCACTCTTATAGCCCACTACCTGCAGGCTGTGGTATCATCTAGTCCAGCATTTCCCATCGGCAGGGTCGGGACCTGGGCCCAGGCCCCGGACTTCTGGCCACCGGGCCGTGGGGAGACTAACAGAGTGCCCGGACTCCCTCCTCCATTTAAACATCCAGCAGGGAAAGGCAAATCACTCATCTTTGCAGCCTCCCCGCGAGGCAGGAAGACGGCAAAGGCAGTTCCCAGGCTTCCCCCCACCATTAAACACCCATTGGGTGTTTAAATGGGGGAGGGTGAAGGAGATCACCTGCCAGGCAGGGAGATGGCAAAAGGAGCTCCGGGCTTCCCCCTCCTTTTAAACACCCCAGTGGGGTGTTTAAAAGGGGGGGGGAGAGATCGCCTGCCTTTGCCGTCTCCCTGCAAGGCAAGGAGATGGCAAAGGGAGCTCCAAGCTTCCTTCCCCTTTTAAACAGCCCCAGCAAGGTGTTTAAATGGGGTGTGTTTGTCAGATCATCTGCCTTTGCAGTATCCCTGGAAGGTGGGGAGACATCATTTCTTGTCTCCCAGCTCCACTCCCAAAGTCTCCTGTTTTCACCCGCAAATGTTAGTGGGCCAGGAAGGAGTAGTGTAAAAATAATCGGGCCACAGAGGGGAAAAGTCTATTACCTCAGGATTCTGGCTCCTTACTTGTGACTCATTCACAGCGTTGCCAGGTTTCCTGCTATAGCTAGATCTCCTGCCAGCAGTTGCTGCCCTCTCAGCCACTTGGTAGGCTGTCAAGGGAACAAATAAAGCAAAAAATAAATAAATAAAAACCACCACCATGTCGAGCAGCATAATGTCACTTCCAAGCAGGGTGTCACGGCGGGGCCGGGTCAGGCAAAGTCCAGAGGCAGTCCGAGGTCTGTAGCCAGCAAGCAGGAGTGTCCAAGGTGCCAAATCCAAATCGCTGTGCAACTATTGCAGGTCCCAGGTCCAGAAGCCGAGGTCAGGGAGTCCAGAAGTCAAAAGCCAAAGTCAGGAACCAAAGTCAAGCCGGAGTGGATGCTAGAACGTCAGGGAGATGACTAGTTGCTTCCACAAAGCCTCCTCCCAAAGCCCACAGCTATATAGCCCTCTGCTGGCTGTTGCCCATTTGGGCTAATTGCTGGCTCTGGGAGGCAGCCAGGATCCTGTTACAACTCAAGCATCCTTGCTCTTAGGAGGGCCAGAATCCTCTCAAAACTCAGGACTCAGGGAGCATCTTGCTTGTGAGCATGCCGCCCTCCTCCGATCCCTGAGGTCCTGACGGAGGCGGTCACGCACACGAGCCACCCGAGAGGGCGAGGCAGGGGGGCTGGGATCTTCTTCAGCAGGAGGCAGGGGTACTGGTGCAGGTGGCAGGGGTACAGTTTCCCCGGCAGACTCGTCTTCCTCTGCAGGGTCCCCAGCACCCATGACACAGGGCCAGCTTGCCCACTAGGCAAACCATGTGGTTGCCTAGGGTGTTGGGAGGGTGGGGGCGCCAAATTGGGCTCCCCCCTCCCGGTGCTCCTGACAAGTACCTAATTTGCCTGACTCCTCCGCATGTCCACCACTGCCCACCCCTCCTTTCCCTTCCCTTCGCCTCCCCCCCCCCCACGATCAGAGCGTCCCTTCGCCTCCCCGCCAGCTCCCTCCTTCCCTTCCCATCGCCTCCCCCCGCGATCAGAATGCACTGCACCTAAGCCGTTGCCACGTCGTGGCTGGTAGGCCCAGGCACAGTGCGCTCTGGCCGCAGGGTGGGGGGGAGGTGATGGTAAGGCTATGTAGTCCCCGGGAAACTACTTTTTAATCATCACAGGCAGTCAAGTGAGTGGGTATTTACAAATCTGCACTAGGAAGTCGTCAAGACATTTGATTGTGTGCCGCTGATTTGATTGTGTACCTACCAATCTGAGCACAGCATGGATGGATTGGTCCATCTCCTTATTAATGTTTCCATTTAATTGCCTGAAACACACCTTCTTCTAGTCAGTGAGATGTCTCCTGGAAGCTATAATTTCAGCAGTATGGGGGGGGGGGGGATGTCTCCATTTAATCAAAGCAGCTCAATGGACTAAAGACGATAAGCAGCATCAAGCCATTATTATTAATTAATTTGCTATGAACTGTAATAGCTCTAATCACAATTCATACCCTTGATAAGGACACTGATGGTGTTATACCACTGCATCAAGGACAGTGGGACTGACATGGGAAAGATATGAAAAAAAACACCAATGCATGGAGGTTTCAGTTAAATCAAGAGCAAGTAGAGGCACCATCTGTACTGGGAGAGGATGAGCAGGCCCCCATTAACCAAGCAGGCCTTTATCCCATTTCTCAATATAGTGCATGGTCAGCAGGACTGAAAGTGCTCTCACCAAAATCCCAGTGTGGTGTAAAGTGAATTTTTATGCATGATCTAGCCGACTGGTATTGAGGCTCATTGGATGCTTTCATGGCTGCATAGGAGCTGATTCTCTGTGACGGTTGACTTATGAATATAGGAAGATCCTGTTGGATCAGATTAGTGGCTCATCTAGTCCAGTATCCTTGAGGGAGGGATGGTGGCTCAGTGGTAGAGCATCTGCTTGGGAAGCAGAAGGTCCCAGGTTCAATCCCTGGCATCTCCAACTAAAAAGGGTCCAGGCAAATAGGTGTGAAAAACCTCCGCTTGAGACCCTGGAGAGCCGCTGCCAGTCTGAGAGGACAATACTGACTTTGATGGACCGAGGGTCTGATTCAGTATAAGGCAGCTTCATATGTTCATATGTCCACTAGCTTAATTCCCACAAAACAAAAGTGCTACTGGTGGAGGGGTGTGTGTGAGTGAAATATGATAGTATCCCTGCGTCTGCCTTGCTGCCATTTTGGAGCTCCCCAAATCAGGTTCTTCCATGCCAACCCACAAGCCTACATCCGCTGTTGTGCCTCATTGCCTCCAGGGCTGATCCTCTGAGCCATGGGTCCCCAGTACTCCTGTGACCCATTGCTCATCTTGTGCAGCTATTGCTTTAAGCAGTAAAGCATCATGGCCAGTTTTGCTTCATAGTGCTATGGTTGCCAAGTTCCCATGGCCACTGGGGGGGGGGGGTAGGGCTGCCAGATTGAGTTTAGGGAGGGACGGTGGCTCAGTGGCAGAGCATCTGCTTGGGAAGCAGAAGGTCCCAGGTTCAATCCCTGGCATCTCCAAAAAAGGGTCCAGGCAAATAGGTGTGAAAAACCTCAGCTTGAGACCCTGGAGAGCCGCTGCCAGTCTGAGTAGACAATACTGACTTTGATGGACCAAGGGTCTGATTCAGTATAAGGCAGCTTCATATGTCCATATGTTCATATGGAATCCTGGAGATTCAAGGATGGAATGTGGGGAGGATAGGGATCTCAGTGGGGCACAATGCCATAGAATCTACCCTCCAAAGCATCTATTTTCTCCAGGGAAACTGATCTCTGACGTCTGGAGATGAGTTATAATCCCTGAGGGCTGCCATCTCTAGCTCCAGTCAGTGAATGGGCACTGGAAAGCCATGCTGGGTCATTGGGAGATGTTGCTTAGGAAGACTAGCAAAACCTGGGTGTCTGGCTCTGCCCCTCTCCCAAGTCTGTCTGATTGGTAGTAGATACAAAAAAAGAGTGTTTATTTTAGTAGATAAAAAAGCCAGGACCGGATCTTCATGTTTTTTGAGGGGGTGGAGGCAAAATTTAAAAATGATGCCCCCTTTTGGGCCATTCTATATTATGGCCCCATAGAATACAATGGACTCTATACCCAATTTGGCGCCCCCCCCCCCGTCGGCGCCCAGGGCAAGCACCCCCCTCTCCCCTCCCCCCGATCCGGCCCTGGAAAAAGCTGATAGAATAGCTCACACAAACAGCTGGAGAATCAGGAAATCCCTCCCTACGCCAGTGAGCCATCAGTGTGATTGGTAGAAATTTTGTGGATGGAAATGTCATAGGGTTGCCAATCCCCAGGTGGGGGCAGTTGATCCCCCGGTTTGGTGGCCCTCCCCCCGCTTCAGGGTCGTCAGAAAGCGGGGGGAGGGGAGGGAAATGTCTGCTGGGTACTCATGATTCCCTAGGGAGACTTATTCCCCTAGAAAATAATGGATAATTGATGTGTTTTGAGGTAGAGGCACCATATTTTCAGTATAGCATCCAGTGGCTCTCCCTGAAATACTCCCTAAGTTTCAAAAAGATTGGTCCAGAGGGTCCAATTCTATGAGACCCCAGAGAAGGTGCCCCATCCTTCATTATTTCCTATGGAAGGAAGGCATTTAAAAAGGTGTGCGGTCCCTTGAAATGTGATGGCGAAAACTCCCTTTGGAGTTCAATGATGCTTGTCACAGCTTTGCTCCTGGCTCCACCCCCAAAGTCCCCAGATATTTCTTGAATTGGACTTGGCAACCCAAAAATGTCAATTGGTGCAACCTGGTTAGCAACATAATCTGCTAACTCTTCCAGTTACACATATCTGCCCTTGCTCCCACTTTCACTTAGGGATGTCAGCCTCCAGATGGGACCTGGGGATTCCCCAGGATTCCAGCTCATTTCCAGACTACAGATATCAGTTCTTTTGGAGAAAATGGATGCTTGGGAAGGTAGACTCTACGGCATTGTACCTCGAAGAGGTCCCTGTTAGGGTTGCTATCCTCCTGGTGGGAGCAAGGGATCCCACAATTTCACGGGCTCTTGTCTGCTGCCAGCCAGCTGGCCAGTGAGGGAAAGCCCTACCCCCAACAACCACGACCCAGCATGATATCCCCAGCATGATGTTCCCCAACATCACACAGAAGTGACATCATCACATCAGGGATGCTATGTGGCAAAACTCTGCTATTTTAGACAAAAACCCATGGTAATCAAAATACCAAAGCATCAGCGCATGATGTTCCGCCCTGAGCCCGCTTCGGTGGGGTAGGGCGGGATATAAATCAAAATAAATACCGTATTTGCCGGCGTATAAGTCGACTGGGCGTATAAGACGACCCCCCAACATTTCCATTCAAAATATAGAGTATCTTTTTGAATTCCTTGCCGGCAGGATCCAAACAGGGCGACGAGAGCAGCAGCTCCCCCGCCTGGCCGCATGGGCAAAAGAAAGCAGCCATTGGCTTTGTGTGAGGCGCTGTCGCTAGGGAGGCAGCTCGGCGAGGTGGCTTCCGCTGGAGAAGAGCTCCAGCGGAAGCCGCCTCGCCAAGTTGCCTTCCTAGTGACAGCGCCTCACGCAAAGTCAATGGCTGCTTTCTTTTGCTCTTCTCTCGCTGTAACCAAGGCGCAAGGGTCTGTTCCACAGAGGCACCGGGTTGCTTTCCCGACCTCTTCCCTCCATGCACCAGGCGTTCAGCCAGCCCGAGCACCCCCGTCTTGACCGCCATGGAGAGGCACAGGTCGGCGGCTTCCCGCCTCGCAGCCCGGGCTCTGCTCTAACGCGTGGGCGGGCTTCCACATCTCCGAGTTAGAGCTGTTCTTCGGACCTTCGGATTCCCCTTCTTCGCTCCCTCCCTCCCTCCCTCAGTCTCCGCCCTGCCTGCCCCCATTCCCCCATTTGCTGGGAAAGGCACCTGTCCCTGCCTCGCTCCGGCTGTTCATCTGATGGCGTCTCACCACGGATCCTAGAACTGGCTGCCGCTGCACCCGGCGTATAAGACGACCCCCCCCCACTTGGAGGCATGTTTTTCTGGGCAAAAAAGTCATCTTATACGCCGGCAAATACGGTAAATAAATAAATAAATAAATAAATAAATAAATAAATAAATAAATAAATAAATAAATAAATAAATAAATAAATAAATGATGAGATCACTTCCATCTGACATTATCACATTGGGGACATTTTGTGTGGTGATGTTGCCTCTCCCTCCCAGGAAGCTCACTCCTATCCCTTGCCAGCAGGAGCCTAGGACCTAGCAACCCTAGTCCTTGTCATCCCCAAGCTCCACACCCAGATCTCCAAGAGTTTCCCAACTTGAATCTGGAAGCCCTACTCCCCACCCCCCACCAGTGGCCATGGGGAACCTGGCAACGCTACTCCTACAGCCCATCGAGCCTAACCAAACAGGAAGCCACCAGAACAACAGTAAGATCTGAATGTTTCCTCTTCTTACAGAACACTTTGGGTGCGGCCAGACGGACCACTTAAAGCGAGACGGAAGAGCCTTTTTCTGGACCGGGGCAGGAAAATCCGACGTGGCGGCGTTCACATGAACGGTCGTATAAAGAGTTGGTCCCGTTAGTGAAAAGCAGTTGATCGATCACACGGTGATGGTGATTTCTGGGAGGGGGGGGGTCCACTGAACATGCGCCCAACTGCTTGGAGCTGGGAAATCAAACCTTGCTTCAGCGGCAGGGGGGAAGGGGGAAAGTTTCCGGAATTAACGTTGCCGATCCAAACCAAGGCACTGGCAGGAATTATTTTCCTAGAAATTGGCAGTGACAATGATATCTTGAAATCCTCACATTGAAAAGAAAGATTTTTTTTCCTGTTCTGAAAAGTGGGATAACGTTTCCCCCCCCCCCCCCCCCGATCCTGTGTTGATTGGCGAAGCAGAAGAGTCATCTCAGATTCCCGGATGATCTGGCAATGCGCATGTCTGCTGGGGCTTTTTTTCAAAAACAAGGTGGGAGGCAGTATCGCGCGTGAGCTGTCCAAACAACAAAAAGCCGATCTTGTGTCGCTGTTTTGAAAAAGGGCCGGACTTTCTGTGGTGTCAAATTAATGCGGCACTGATCTGCAGCAAGTCGGAATGACGCTGGATCACGCTCGATTGCCAGATGTGGATGTCTGAATGAACACATTTAATCCGTCAGCGAGACGGAGCTGTGTTGCCACTAATGGTACGTCTGGCCGCACCCTGTTTTCCCCATTCGTATCAGCTGTATCAGCCTCATTAAAGAATGGATGTTAGTCAAGTCCTTCTACAATATCTATCTGCTCTTCTATTGCAAGAATCAGTGACTCTTTGGAAGAGGAAGAAAAGGGAGAACCACAAAAACTGAACAGAAAATATGTGGCATACTCCCCCCCCCCCCCGCTTCAAGTGGTGTCCTGTTTAATTTTAGTGCCTACAGTTTATACACTGTACACTTGTCAACAAAGTGCAATATTTGAGCCGCAGCACAAAAATAATCCTATCAATCAACATAAAATTACTGCATAGCAATCCATAACACATACAGTTTTCACAAATATCCGCTTCTTGATATGATTCATTGATGCATTGTCATTCCTGATCTTATTTTGTATTATTTATCAGTTGACTTGCTGCTAGCTCTCAGCACAACCCACACAAAGGTTTCTGGGGGCACTCCAGCTTTCCAGGCTTGCAAGACCATTGGAAATTATTGGAGATGTGGGGGCAATGACTGGGCAGTGTGAAAGTTGGGGAAGGGAGGGAGCTCAAGAGGGATATGATGCTCTAGAGCAGGGGTGTCATGTGCCCCCTGCAGGGCTCCAATCAGGTTCATGAGCAATTGATTCTCTGCTGCTTCCTACTTCCTGTTCCTCCTTGATTCCAACATCACAGCTGGCTTTTGCCTCTGGGGAGGGAGGGGGAAGGAAAGAGTCATAAAGAGCAAGAGAATCCTGTAGTGCTTTTAAGAAGACCAACAACTATGTTTTATTCCAGTTATAAGCTTTTGTGTGCCTGCACACTTCTTCAGAGTGCCGGGGGGGGGGGTAAGAAAGAGCAGGAGAGAGAGAGACAGAGAGATGGAGTCCCATTGCACTTGGAGAGATTGCCCTTTCCAGTTCTAACAGATTGGGGGGGGGGGGGGAACTAACAGCACAGCTTGCATTCTTTATTAGTGGAAGGGAGCAAGAGCCCATTAGCCCCTTAATTACTAACAAAAATTGTGGCAGGGCATGAACTTTCATGAGTCACTGCTCACTTCTTCAGATATAGCTAGAATGTGAGCCCAGCTGTCCTTATATCTTGGAGAGAGAAGTTATTTCAGACACCAAACGACAATGGCAAGCATTGGTAATGAGAGACAAAACCTAGGTCTCTGTTCAGTCCAGGAGGAATGCATTGCTTTGAGCTTCGTTATCCGTTGCAATTCAGCAGTCTCTCTAGTCTCCCTTTGAAATTCCTTTATAAGAGAACTGCTACTCTTAGGTCAGCAGCTGACTGTCCTGGAAGGTTTTTGAATGTTGTGGTTTCTAATTGCAGTAGAAAGAGTAAGAGGGTGCGGTCACACTCACCATTAAATCCATCTGCAACGCACCTGTATTATAATCCGCACAACCAATTTTCTGATCAGACAACAGCCAGGTTCCCGTTCTATCCCATGTGGGTCCCATCTCTGGTCGATCAGATTGCTCTACCGGACCTCGTTTCATGAGACGTCAATCTGCATTAGCGCAGGCGCAGTGATGCCCACTATCTGCAGCGCGTCGCTTTTAAATGGGTCAGATCACTAAAGTTTTGCTAGTCCGTTGGCACTACTTTTCCAGCACGAGCACTACACGTGCAGAAAAGAACCCAGGAATTCAAATCAGTTCACATCTAGTTCACATCTACTTTCAAAAGTGATTTTTGTTTCCGGACGTAAGGGCGGGTAAACGATTTATCGAGCCAACATTCGCTCGCTCATTCACTGGCGCAGTGATATCACTTGCAGGGGGCTTTGGGAGGGAAGCGGTGGTGCGCTTCCGACGAGTCGCCAACGATGGAGCATTCAAACAGAGAAACTCCGCTCAGGAACCGTCAGAAGGATTTTGTTCCTGATTTAAAGCAGTATCAAATTAGTCCGCGCCCCAGTCGTCTCAACGCGGGACTCGAACGAGCTAACCACCATTCGCAGATGCTGACGTTTGGACAACCGCTTAAAATCCGACATGCTTCCGGACTCCACTCATGCTCATGGCGGGATTTTATGAATGTCTGACCTCACCCAGAGTCCAGTAGCACCTTACAGACTAACAAAAACTGTGGTAGGGTATGTGCTTTTATAAGTCACTGCTCACTTGTACAGACTAATTTCCATTTATTCTTTGTGTCCTCCTGGACTGAATCCTCCTGGATGGGACTGAGACCTAGATTTCCTGCCTCATTACCAGTGCTGATATCTCCACTCCTACTACCTCTCTGCATATCACACCTAATCCAGTCACGCCTGCTATTGCCATTCAGCATCTGAAATCATCTGTATAAAGTTTATTTCTCCAGTACCTCATGTTACATTTCATGGCACACATGGAACCAACCAAACTAAGTGACATTTATGTCAGACACCAGAGATGTCACATGGCAGTGCTCCAGCATTTTGGGTAAAACTCTCTGTCTGCCATCCCCAAATGCTAGAGCGTCATCATGCAACATTGTCAGCATGATGTCTTCGCACTGGTGACATTATGCACAGTGACACTGCCTCACCTACCCCACCCCTGCTGGGAACCACCGACCCACCCAGCTTTCAGAATTTACCCACCCAACTCTGCTCAGAGTGCTTCAGGAAAGAGCTTGCTAGTGCTGCTTCTCAGTTGTCACACCCTGAGGAGATCAGTCTGTCCCACTCACCAACTCTCCTTCCTGTGTATGTGTTTTAACTTTAAAGGTAAAGGTAGTCCCCTGTGCAAGCGCTGAGTCGTTACCGACCCATGGGATGACGTCACATCATGACATAAGAACATAAGAAAAGCCATGTTGGATCAGGCCAATGGCCCATCCAGTCCAACACTCTGTGTCACACAGTGGCAAAAAAATTTATATATATATACACGCACACACACACACACACTGTGACTAATAGCCACTGATGGACCTCTGCTCCGTATTTTTTTCTAAACCCCTCTTGAAGGTGGCCATGCTTGTGGCCGCCACCACCTCCTGTGGCAGTGAATTCCACATGTTAATCACCCTTTGGGTGAAGAAGTACTTCCTTTTATCCGTTTTAACCTGTCTGCTCAGCAATTTCATCGAATGCCCACGAGTTCTTGTATTGTGAGAAAGGGAGAAAAGTACCTCTTTCTCTACTTTCTCCATCCCATGCATTATCTTGTAAACCTCTATCATGTCACCCCGCAGTCGACGTTTCTCCAAGCTAAAGAGTCCCAAGCGTTTCAACCTTTCTTCATAGGGAAAGTGTTCCAGCCCTTTAATCATTCTAGTTGCCCTTTTCTGGACTTTCTCCAATGCTATAATATCCTTTTTGAGGTGTGGCGACCAGAACTGCAAACAGTACTCCAAATGAGACCGCACCATCGATTTATACAGGGGCATTATGATACTGGCTGATTTGTTTTCAGTTCCCTTCCTAATAATTCCCATTCCCTTCCTTCCTGTTTTCTTGGCAGACGTTTTCTTGGCAGACTCTTTACGGGGTGGTTTGCCATTGCCTTCCCTGGTCATCTACACTTTAACTGTGCATGTGTTTAAATTGCTGTTTTAATTGTTTTTATTATATATTTTAAAGGCTTCTTTTAATGTTTTTTGATTGCCACTAGAGCTGAGCTTTGGCACTAAATTGAAAACCATTTCCTCACAGTATATTCCTAAGCAAAGTTATGCCCTTCTAAGAAGTTAATAGCCTTGATGTGCATAAGGTGGCTTAGGATGGTACTACTAGAGCAGAGTTTTACCTCAGGTTAGGTCTCCCACTCTGGGTTGTTGCCATCCGTGTTCATTCAAAGAGTTGTTGCAAAGCACTGATACAGGCAACAGTTTATCCCTCAGCCCTCAAAATCAAAACTGATCAGCAAAAGAGCACCAAATCCAAGCTGCTGTGCCTGAGCAGCCACACATTAACCTCTACCACATGCCTACATGTCAGTCAACCAAGGCTGGTCACCTTGGTGGATGACCTCCAGCGGCATCTGGATCGGGGCGGTGCGGCGGTGCTGATGTTGTTGGACCTGTCGGCCGCGTTCGACACGGTCGACCATCGGCTACTGACCCGCCGCCTCGCCGATGTTGGGGTCGGGGGGTCTGCCTTACAATGGCTTTCCTCCTTCCTTGAGGATCGGGGACAAAGGGTGGCAATCGGGGGTGAGCTCTCCCAGAGGCGCACACTACATTGTGGGGTGCCTCAGGGAGCAATTCTCTCACCAATGCTATTTATTTATTTATTTATTTATTTATTTATTTATTTATTTATTTATATTTAGACTTATATCCCGCCCTTCCCACCGAAGTGGCTCAGGGCGGCTTACAACATAATAAACTTACATAAATTTAGCATAAAAAACATTTACATAAGAAGATTAAAACAAATTAATAAGACATAAAAACATAAAAAACAGCGGTCTATTAAATGCATTTTAGTTCCATCTAAAAATTTCTCAGTGTCAGTTAGTTGTTGTAGGCCTGCCGGAAGAGGGCTGTCTTACAGGCCCTGCGGAAATGCCCTAGGTCCCGCAGGGCCCTCACCTCTTCCGGCAGCTGGTTCCACCAGTAAGGCGCCGTTACCGAGAAGGCCCGATCCCTGGTGGATTTCAGACGGGCCTCCTTTGGCCCGGGGATTACTAACAGGTTTTGTGAACCCGATCGTAGTACTCTCTGGGGAACGTGTGGGGAGAGACGGTCCCTAAGGTAGGCAGGTCCTAGGCCATATAGAGCTTTAAAGGTAATGACCAACACCTTGTACCGGACTCGGAATGTTATTGGCAGCCAGTGCAGATCCCGAAGCCCCGACCGAATGTGCTCCCATCTTGGGAGCCCTAATAGCAGCCGGGCAGCAGCATTCTGCACTAACTGCAGTTTCCGGGTCCGGCACAAGGGTAGCCCCATGTAGAGGGCATTACAGTAGTCCAACCTCGAGGTGACTGTGGCATGAATCACCGTTGCTAGGTCGTCGCGTTCCAGGAAAGGGGCCAATTGCCTCGCCCGCTTTTTAAAGCGGTATGGTATTAAAGCGGTTATGGTATTCAAAGCTGGCTGGTGGCAAGATGAATCCCTGAAAATCAAAAACCCTTCCCAGACTGGGGATCTGGCAACCCAACTCAAGTCCTCGCAAGGTCTTGTTTTATCCTGTTTTAAAAGAGCAAGGCTTCTTTTACACTGAGTTAATCAAAGAGCTGTGCAAGAAAACTCAGCTCTTCCGCAAATAATATAAGTCACAAACTGAATGTTTCTCCTCGGTGCACACCTTGCGTTATTTCACAACATACACCACTGCTGACGGATTCTGCCTGTCTACAATGCTAGGGATCTGGGACTGCGCCATCTCTGAATAAAGGTGTGTATGAACACCCCGCATGTTGCTTTGTACTGCATCAGACAACTGGGCTATCTAGGATAGCATTTTCTGGCAGCACCAATCCAGAGTCTCAGGCAGGGGTCTTTCACATCGTCTCTCACCTCAGTCTTTTAGCTAGAAATGTGCCTGGGACCTCCTGGGGCTGGCATGTGGGAATCAGCAAGGTAGGTGGCTGCCTGGAGTGCCACCTTGCTGTGGGGGTGGAAGTGGGGGCAAGCGACGAGGGAGCTCGCTTCAGAAGGAGCTGTCTGGGCAACAGCCGCCCACGCACTTCTTCCTACATTCAGATTTGGAATGCTGGAAATAGCACGTGGGCGGCTGGTGCCCAGCCAGCTCCCTCTGAAGAGGCAGAGAGCTGGGCAAAGGGTGGGCCAAGCAATGATATCACTTTTGACATCATTGTGCCACACGTGCAAAGTGCTGCTGTTAACATTCTAGGGTGGGGCGCGTTCTGCCTAGGGCAGCAGAACCTCATAAGAACATAAGAGAAGCCATGTTGGATCAGGCCAATGGCCCCTCCAGTCCAACACTCTGTGTCACATAAGAACATAAGGGAAGCCATGTTGGATCAGGCCAATGGCCCCTCCAGTCCAACACTCTGTGTCACATAAGAACATAAGAGAAGCCATGTTGGATCAGGCCAATGGCCCATCCAGTCCAACACTCTGTGTCATATAAGAACATAAGGGAAGCCATGTTGGATCAGGCCAATGGCTCCTCCAGTCCAACACTCTGTGTCACATAAGAACATAAGAGAAGCCATGTTGGATCAGGCCAATGGCCCATCCAGTCAAACACTCTGTGTCACATAAGAACATAAGGGAAGCCATGTTGGATCAGGCCAATGGCCCATCCAGTCCAACACTCTGTGTCACATAAGAACATAAGAGAAGCCCTGTGGGATCAGGCCAATGGCCCATCCAGTCAAACACTCTGTGTCACATAAGAACATAAGAGAAGCCATGTTGGATCAGGCCAATGACCCATCCAGTCAAACACTCTGTGTCACATAAGAACATAAGAGAAGCCATGTTGGATCAGGCCAATGGCCCATCCAGTCCAACACTCTGTCATGTAAGAACACAAGAGAAGCCCTGTTGGATCAGGCCAATGGCCCATCCAGTCCAACATTCTGTGTCACATAAGAACATAAGAGAAGCCCCGTGGGATCAGGCCAATGACCCATCCAGTCAAACACTCTGTGTCACATAAGAACATAAGAGAAGCCATGTTAGATCAGGCCAATGGCCCATCCAGTCCAACACTCTGTATCACACAGTGGCAAAAAAAAAATTATATATACACACACACTGTGGCTAATAGCCACTGATGGACCTGTGCTCCATATTTTTATCTAAACCCCTCTTGAAGGTGGCCATGCTTGTGGCCACCACCACCTCCTGTGGCAGTGAATTCCACATGTTAATCACCCTTTGGGTGAAGAAGTACCTCCTTTTATCCATTCTAACCCGACTGCTCAGCAATTTCATTGAATGCCCACGAGTTCTTGTATTGTGAGAAAGGGAGAAAAGTACTTCTTTCTCTACCTTCTCCATCCCATGCATAATCTTGTAAACCTCTATCATGTCATCCCGCAGTCGACGTTTCTCCAAGCTAAAGAGTCCCAAGCGTTTCAACCTTTCTTCATAGGGAAAGTGTTCCAGCCCTTTAATCATTCTAGTTGCCCTTTTCTGGACTTTCTCCAATGCTATAATATCCTTTTTGAGGTGCGGCGATCAGAACTGCACACAGTACTCCAAATGAGGCTGCACCATCGATTTATACAGGGGCATTATGATGCTGGCTGATTTGTTTTCAATTCCCTTCCTAATAATTCCCAGCATGGCGTTGGCCTTTCTTATTGCAAACGCACACTGTCTTGACATTTTCAGTGAGGTATCTACCACGACCCCAAGATCTCTTTCTTGGTCAGTCTCTGCCAGTTCACACCCCATCAACTTGTATTTGTAGCTGGGGTTCTTGGCCCCAATGTGCATTACTTGGCCCCAACGTGCATTACTACCTCTAGTGCCGAGCCTGCCTGCCTGCAAAACAGATGATCTACCACAGAGTCCCACTCTCAGAGTAGTTATACTCATACCCACACAGTTAAGTTAAAGCAGCAGCTGGGGGAAACCAGAGCACGCAAGCAAGCGAAACTATTAAACCATAAGTGAGCAGGGCTGGAAGAAAGATGCTGAAAGTAATGGATTGTGCTGCTGTTAGGCGGGTGACGGGACGGGGTTTTGCTTTCCTCTCCTATAGGCTCAACACAACAATAGTCATGACAGTCTGCTCTGCTGCACTGCCCAAGAAGAGAACATCACGGTTAGCAGCTCGACAGATCTATTGGTGTTAAACAGCTAGTCAAGAAAGTGGCTATATTTTTGCACCAGGCTTACAGACACTGGCTACATACATGCCAGGCTGAATTACTTAGTTGTACTCTTGATAGCCGACAGACTGGGGTCCAGTGAATGAACAAAAGCATTCAAACTGATTACAGTTGGCTCTTCAGAGGAAATCTGGACTACTCCCAAGTACACACTTGTCTTCCTGCCTGAACGCTCTAGATACAAATCAGAAAAAAAATGATGAGCAGACACTTATGTCACCTCTTTGCGGAGTCTCCTCATGAAAGGAGTGTTGGCAGTGTCTGGAATCTCTTGATAGTGACCCAGCAGCCTTTGCCGAGTGCTGTAGACTTGCTCGGGAAAGAATCTGCTCCTTGTTGTCAACCCTCCTGACATCAGTTGAGCAAATAAGATGTATGGGACTCTCACCAACAGAATGCCTCTAAAAAAAAAGCCCCAAAGCGATCCGTGCAGTTCACAGTCAGATATTGACGATCCAGCTTGTTCAGAACAATTGTATCCTGGGATAACAACTCACCCCCTTAACTTGTTCCAATCTCCAGTTTGTTTTCACAATCGATGCGTTAATCAGAACCAAGCTGGGAGCAATAAAAGAGTCCCTCCTTCATTAAGGGTTTTCCCCCACACAGCAAGAAAGGACAGCAACAGATCATAGTGGAGCTAGGTATGCTTATTTCACTCGTGGCTATCACTGGCTTTTGTGATACTTTCCTACTGTAAGCAAAGATGATTAATTTTGATTTCCCCGACTCAAATAACTTCTGCCTTATTCCTTTAAAAGCAAGTTTCCAAGTTATTTGATTTCTTCCCAATCTCCCTGGGCATGGGTGTGAGAAAACCACTACCTGAAGTCCATTTTGCTCACCCACGTTAGGTTTATTCAAAGTCCTATAGTAGTACCTAATGTTTTCTATGTTTTCCTTCTTGATCTACTAAAAAAGAAGGTAAGATAGCCTCAGGTTTTGTTTTGTTTTGCCACCTCTCACATTCTTGGAAAGGTTCCTTTACCTGTTAGGGCACAGAAAGCTGAAAAATAACAGCTGAAACGTTTCCTCCCAGAATTTTCATGAAACCACAGAAGTTCTCTTCTTGTGATCTTTAAGATCAGATGTGAAAGAATGCAAGTTCTCTCACTTGGAATAATGTGGGGAAGGGACTTCCAGGGTTTGGCATCTTGAGCTCAGTGGGGTCTGTGGAGCTCACTCTTGGTGGGCCCCCGAACCAGGCAGTAGGAGGGGTAACACAGCTGTCGCATCTCGAGGGAAACCCTGGTGGGGTCTTCTGACAGCAAGAGGCTTTACAGGAGCTAGGGAAACAGCAGTGGCTGGTCCCTGTTCCTCCTGTCTGCCCCGATGCTCCACCGTCGCAGTCGCCATGATGGCAGTAAGAGATGTATGCCTGACTGCTTTCTTCTTTTAACAAGTTTCTATCACATATTTCTACCTTAACCATCAAAATGCTATCATACAAGTAAGTCTTTATTTTTACTACTACCAATTAATGGATCTTTTGTTATAACAGCAATTGGGACTGTTCAAAAGAAAGGAGGAAAGGAGAATATCCTCCCCACTCTTTTCCCCCCAAGGGAGGCCTCAAAAAGACAAAGAACAAACTTAAGAACTCTCAATAATTTAAATTGGACTGAACATGGATATTCAAATGGATTTGGTTACAATTAAACAAGCTATAACGAGAGCATTATTTTATTTCAATATGGTCTGAATAAAAATCAGATATATCTTTAACAGAAATGCTTTTGATACTTGATTGGGACTGAAATGATTACAACCGGACTGTAATAGAAAAGCACAAGACTGGAGGAGATTTAGAAAGAGAGGCTATCTGGGAGTTGCTTTTTAACTTTGATTATCAGACTATATTGTGGAGAAGATGGCGAATCAACCTGAAGCATTTGATAAAAAAGATATTATGGTTCCCAGCCTTATCCTCCTTAAAGCAGGAAATCTGTCTGCTGACAGAGTTGATATAAGACAAGGTGGAAACCTTTATTTTAAAACACAATTAAACTGAAAATTTACAGGAGCGGAGTGTTGAAGGGATCCCAGTGATGTCTACGGAGATGAGAGAAGTGGATAAAGATCCGGTGGGAAAGGAATTGAAAGAAATCAAAATGGAGACATTGTACGCAATTACAAAAATCTTCTCACCATCCCTGGGCCCAAGGAAGTGCGTCTCAAAACAACTAGAGACAGGGCCTTTTCCACAATGGCCCCTATGTGGTGGAACCAGCTACCGGAAGAGGTGAGGGCCCTGCGGGATCTTACTCAGTTCCGCAGGGCCTGTAAGACGACCCTCTTCTGGTTAGCCTACGCCTGATTGGACAAATGTAGCTTTCTAGATTTTTTGTGATTATACTGTATAGTTTCAATGTAAAAATTTTAAGGTTTTTAGGTTTTAAATGCTTGATTTTAAATGTAATAACTTTGTTCCGATTTTATTGTTTTATTGTTTGTTGTAAGCCGCCCTGAGCCACTTGTGGGAAGGGCGGGATATAAGTTACGGAATAAATAAATAAATAAATAAATAAATAAATAAATAAAAAGGAGGTGGAAATCAAGTCTGATTAAAGTTTTTACAGCAGGAAGTGATGGCGTGGAGATCTCATCGCTTTCAGTAAAACGGATCTATATGCCAAAGGGAGAAAAGGCAAATTACTTCAAGATCAAGGCTTGGAAAGCTTTCAAAAAGAAGGGATTATAAACTGTTGCTCTTTTTCATAATTGGTCAACATGGAATTAATAAAAAAGGAACTGGCGTGCGGCCTTGAAACGGCTTTGAAATGACAAGCGAGACTTCTAGAGGCGTGCGGCTTTGAAATGGCAAACAAGACTTTTAAAATCTGAATGCTTCTCTTCTGTTTGTTATTTTTATCTGTGGATCGTATATTCTCAAAGCTAAATAGAGCAATTTAATAGAGAGTGGGTTATGAAGGTATATTATTTTTTCCTTAGGCAAAAATAAATAAGTGTGAGAGAGGGAGCCGTTTTCATCAAGGGATCCTACTTTTTTTTATAAAGTTAAATAGAGCAATTTAATAGAGAGTGGGTTATAGAGATTGTATGATTTCTTACTTAGGTAAAATAATAAGTATGGGAATTGAGACTGTCACTGTTTATTAAACTTGTGCTTTTTAGAGTGATATGAAAATAGGAGATATAGTCTCCAAAAAGTTTAATTAATCTTAAACATTCAACCTAGACAAACAATTAATTTGGGTCAATTTATAATAAGGTAGACAACACGGGTATTTGAAAATGTTAAAGATTTGCTCCTGGTTCTTCCCCCTCCCTCCCTCCTTTTTTTTTTTTAGTAATAGAACTTGTTGATATTGAAATAAAGTTCTGCTAGGTTTTATTTTGGTCTTTTGTTATTTTTTTCATTTTTTTCTCTGTTGGAAGCAATTAAGGTAGTATTAGGGATAAAGAAATTATATTCATCTTCTCTGCTAATGACTATTATCAATATTGTTAAAGTTAGTGCTTTTCCCTAACATGGTTAAAATTAACCAGTGGGCTTTATTTTGTGGTTGGTTTCTTTGCTTTTCTCTTTGGTTTGTATTAAAGATGAATAGCTTAGATTTATATCATAAGCAATAGAGTAGTAAATATATATATAATAAAATAATAAGACTGTATAATGTAATGGTTGTATTGGGTTAAAATTTAAGACTTGCGGGTAGAAAGAATTTAGTATCAGGTTTGGAAGGTAGAAAGGTAACAGCTATATTTACTGCTTTTCCTTCTTCTTTTTTTTCTGTTTTGTTCTTCCCCCAACTCTTTCCCTTTTTTGCTTCATTCAATGATCCCTGCATCATTCCTTTCTCATATACTGAAACTTAATAAAAAGTTAAAATTTGGAATAATGTGGGGAAGAATGTGCCCATAGTAAAACAGGAGGCATTAGCCCTCAGCGGTGGGAATACATTTTCTCCTGCCTCCTCTATGCCTAAACAACTATTCTAAATGAAGGCAAATTGCTTTTATTTCACTGGACACAATGACAGTAGAACACCATGCATCCAATCAGAGCTGGCTACATGCCAACACCTAATTGTGAAGAAGATATTGAACTTATACCCCGCCTTTCACTCTGAATCTCAGAGTGGCTCACAATCTCCTTTACCTTCCTCCCCCTCAACAGACATCCTGTGAGGTAGGTGAGGCTGAGAGAGCTCTCACAGAAGCTGCCCTTTCAAGGACATCTCTAGTAAGAGCTATGGCTGACCCAAGGCCATTCCAGCAGCTGCAAGTGGAGGAGTTAGGAACCAAATCTGGTTCTCCCAGATAAAAGTCTGCACACTTAACCACTACACCAAACTGGCTCTTGTATTTTGTTGTTGTTCAGTCGCACAGTCGAGTCCAACTCTTTGCCACCCCATGAACAAAGTCACGGCAGGCCCTCCTGTCTTCCACCATCCTCCGAAGTCTGCCCAAATTCATGTTTGTTACATTAGTAACACTGTCCAGCCATCTCATCTTTTGCCATCCCCTTCTTCTTTTGCTTTCTGTCTTTCCTAGCATCAGGATCTTCTCCAGGGAGTGCTCCCTTCTCATTTGGTTGCCAAAGTATTTGAGCTTCAGCTTCAGCATCTGACCTTCCAGTGAACAGTCTCGGTTGATTTGATCTTCTTGCAGTCCAAGGGACTCTCAAGAGTCTTCTCCAGCACCATATCTCAAAAGCATCTATTCTTCTGCGCTCGGCCTCTTGTATTAACATGCCATAAAACAATGATTCTCAGACTTTCTACCTTCAGGATACGATACTCATTCTGCATTCCTTTCTCTGTCACTGAATTTTGGTGGACATGTCTGGGATACAATACAGTGTTAATAATCTGTTTTGGCTAGAACAGTGACCACCTGTACTTGGCCTTGCATGACCCCCATCAGTCCGGCTTTCGCCCAGGCCACGGGACGGAGACAGTGCTGGTTGCTCTGGTGGATGACCTTCAGCGGCATCTGGACTGAGGCAGCTCGGCGGTACTGATGCTGTTAGACCTATCGGCAGCATTCGATAAGGTCAGCGTTCGATAAGGTTGCTGACTTGCCGTCTCGCTGACACGGGGATTCAGGGGCTGGCCTTACAATGACTTTTCTCTTTCCTCGATGGTTGGGGACAAAGGGTGGCGAGTGGGGGTGAACTGTCCTGGAGGCACACACTTGATTGCAGGGTGCCTCAGGGGGCGGTGCTTTCCTCGATGTTGTTCAACATCTACATGTGCCCCCTTGCCCAGATTGCCCGGAGGTATGGGTTGGGTTGTCACCAGTATGCTGATGACACTCAGCTCTATCTACTCATGGACGGACGGCCTGACTGTGTCCCAGAAAATCTGGACCTGGCATTACAAGCCGTGGCTAGATGGCTCAGGCTGAGTAGATTGAAACTAAACCCAG
This sequence comes from Heteronotia binoei, assembly GCF_032191835.1. Classification (NCBI taxonomy): domain Eukaryota; kingdom Metazoa; phylum Chordata; class Lepidosauria; order Squamata; family Gekkonidae; genus Heteronotia; species Heteronotia binoei. Next base: position 180,327,438 of record NC_083243.1, on the reverse strand, counting down.
TGAAGATAGAGGTTCTTTGCTTGGGTCGACGTGGTCCGGGAAGGGAAATTCCCCTACCAGCCTTTGATGGTGTGCCACTGACAATGGCACACAGGGTCAAGAGCTTGGGGGTACTATTGGAGTCTGCCCTGACAATGGAGGCCCAAATAGCAGCCACTGTTTAGTCCACATTCTTTCATCTCAGGCGGGCAAGGCAATTGGCCCCTTTCCTGGAACATGACGATCTGGCAACAGTGATCCATGCAACGGTCACCTCAAGGTTGGACTACTGTAATGCCCTCTACATGGGGCTGCCCGTGTGCCGAACCCGGAAGTTGCAGCTAGTGCAGAATGCCGCCACCCGGCTATTATTAGGGCTCCCCAGGTGGGAGCACATTCAGCCAGGGTTCCGGGGACTGCACTGGCTGCCAATAATATACCGGGTTTAGTACAAGGTGCTGGTTATCACCTTTAAAGCCCTATAATTTTAGTAATTTTAAAATCTTAATTAAACTGTTAAACTAGTTATTGCTTTTAAATATTTATTGTATAATTTACGGTAGTTGATTTGATGTTGTTAGCCGCCCTGAGCCTGCTTCGGCTGGGAGGGCGAGATATAAATAAAATGATTGATTGATTGATTATATGGCCTAGGACCTGCCTACCTTAGGGACCATCTCTCCCCACATGTTCCCCAGAGAGTGCTTAGATCTGGTTCTCAAAATCTGCTAGTAATCCCCGGGCCAAAGGAGGCCCATCAGAAGTCAACCAGGGATAGGGCCTTTTCGATTACAGCCCCCTGCTGGTGGAACCAGCTACCGGAAAAGGTGAGGGTCCTGCGGAACCTTGGGCAGTTCTGCAGGGCCTGTAAGACAGTCCTCTTCTTGTTGGCATATAACTGACTGGTGCCTAAAAACTGCAAAGGAAGGTTGTAGGATAGCACACTGTTAGATCGTTTTCTTGTTTTAACTGCTGTAAATTATTTAATGTATTTTCATATTTATTAACCTTATTGTTAGAATTTCATGTTGTAAGCCGCCCTGAGCTCGCCTTGGTGGGGAGGGCGGGATATAAATAGAATAAAATAATAGACAGACAGAGAGAGAGACAGAGAGACAGATAGACAGATAGACAGGTAGACAGATAGATAGATAGATAGATAGATAGATAGATAGATAGATAGATAGATAGATAGATAGATAGATAGATAGATAGATAGATAGATAGATAGATAGACAGACAGACAGACAGACAGACAGACAGACAGACAGACAGACAGACAGACAGACAGACAGACAGACAGACAGACAGACAGACAGATAGATAATGATAATGCATCCTAAACCATGCCATGGTTTTCTTGTGGATATACAGGAGAAACTCAGCCAAGGTAGTGTGGTGGATGACCTGGCTTGGGGAACCAGCACTTGTCAGGACTGTTGGCAACTCTGAGGATAATTTTTGAAGATGGCAGCCCAAAGCTGCACAGAGGCTGGAGAAGGTCCATATCATCCGCCAGTAGGGATGATGTCGCTTAATAAGCACTCCATCAGTAGGGGATGGCTTCTGGCATCAGCAGCAATGGGAGGTACAAGGTGTGCCATTGGGGTTGTGGGGAACCAACTAGGGACAGGTGGCTACCAGAGTGAGGCAAGCAGGGTGGGCCCCATCTTAAAGGAAGGAGTGAAACACACATGGGTGTGGCAGGTGGAGGAAAGCTGGGGTGGAAGCTGTGTAGCAAGGGGCTGGGAGCATCCAACCATGGTCCCTTCAAACAACGTACTCAATAAACAAAAGCAGTTTTGCCACCATTCTGCCTGCAAGTGGTTATTTTCTGGAGGAAGAATAGAACCGAGACCACTGCCCAGCCTGCTGTGACTTCCCATGCTCCAGGTGCTCTGGGAGTTGACCAGCCCAACAACGGGTAGACAAAGGGTATTTCAGGGAAACCGAACCAAGGAACCAAGCATACAGATGGAAGCCTCTATAAGGTTCCATCCTTCCTTACCAGTCTTTTTCATAGGAAAAGCTAGATTTGAGTCCAGTGCTATTGGATTCAAAATCTATGGGCGTTTTCGCACTGACCTTAATCGGCAGCGACGTCCCTCTTCACCGCGCAGGATCTGCGCGGATTTCGCACCAATTGCTGCGGAGCACCCGGAAGAGACGCAGAGTCCCGCGGCTTTTGCGGCGCAAATGGAAACCACCAAAAACCAGTTTCCATTTGCGCCGCAAAAGCCGCGGGACTTTGCGGCTTTTCTGGGTGCTCCGCAGCAATTGGTGCGAAATCCGCGCAGATCCTGCGCGGTGAAGAGGGACGTCGCTGCCGATTAAGGTCAGCGCGAAAACGCCCTATCTCTTCTTCTGCAGACCAAAATAGCTACCGTCCTGGAAGTGTTTCATTTGAATAAGTCAAGGAAGACTATCTTAAGTAAATCACAGCAAACCTGAAAGACAAAAGCAACTGCTGCAAGGAGGAAAACCTTCTTTTCCGAAGCATCATTGGCAGTTTTAAACAAATCTCATATTTTCCTGGATAAATTATTTTTAGGTAAAACCAATGCATTATTCAGGGTTTGTGAAATATGGTGAGTGTGTATTTTGAGAAACTGCCTTCTGCTCCTTGTAAAATGTTATTCCTTCTCACTCTAAAATCTACCAAAGCATCACAACCTACATTATTACAGAGTTGCTACACTTGTGGTTTACAATCACCACTATATTGAAGAGGAGCATGTTGAAATCATGGACGATCCAAAATTATTTCCAATATGTCTGTTCTCTCAAGGTTGTTTGTTGGTATGCATGTGATGTATGTATGCATAACAGGGAAAGTTCTGTGATCAGGAATGAAATGCCTACCAATAGCTATTAACCATGATGTCTGAATGGAATCTCCATGTGCAGAAGCATGGACATGTGGGGGAACAAAACAGAGAAGCTTTGGCCTCTGCCTCTCTGCTTTTGGGGCTTCCAAGGACGTTCAGTGGAACAAGCTGCTGGACTAGATAGACCTTTGGTCTGATTTAATAATTCTCTTTGGACGTTTTTAACCCAAATAGATGGTTTCCCACAAATTCCCCATATACACACATGAACCTACACAGTAACTCTCTCCGGCTGTTTCTATTTCCTCTCCCTTCGGTGCCACCACTCCAATTTGGGTAGGTTTTGAACTCCGCTATCATCACATCATAGAGCAGGCAATATACTTGAATCCATCCTCATTCTCTCTTTAACCTCAAATGAATATTCATTGTATTGTACAACATGCCCTGCATGAAGATGAAGAGCCTGTTTCGATGTGTGTCATCTGAAATTTCTTCCGTCGTGTAAAGAAGGCCACATTTCAAGTTTTTGATTCCACTGACATGTCATAGGCGATACGCCGTCTGCTTTGTTTTGTGATGTTTTTATAGTAATTTTACTTCACTACCCGCCTTAACAAAAGAACCAGTTGTCTTTTTCCCATCGTGGTAAAGTTTTCATGTTCACCTCTTATCTTTTCCTGTCATTTATTTCATCTTTTGTTGTTTTTACTGTCCTTAACCTTGGTGCCAACATGCCTTGATAAGGTTGCCATCTCTGGGTTGGGAAATCCCTGGAGATTTGGGGACAGAACCCAGGAAAGGCAGGTTTTGGGAGGGATATCAGAAGGGTTTAATGCCACTGAGTCCATTCACCAAACTATTTGCTCCAGGGGAATTGGTCTGGTGATCACCTGTAATTAATTATAGATCTCCAGGCCCCACCTGGAGGTTGGCAGCCCTATCTGGGGATGGACACAAGACACAGAATGTAGGTTGAACTACGAACCCTGATTTTATTGTCCACATACTGAACTAATTTTAGCAGACATTTCTTTACTTACCTAGAGGTATTCTTTCTACCAAGGTAAGGGATTAGTTCAGATATGCAGATGACACCACTCTAACGGCAGAAAGTGAGGAGGACCTAAAGAACCTCTTGTTGAGGGTGAAAGAGGAGAGCACAAAAGTAGGCTTGAAACTCAACATCGAAAAAGCTAAGATCATGGCATCCAGCCCCATCACACCATGGCAAATAGAAGGGGAAGATATGGAAGTAGTGACAGACTTCACATTTATGGGGTCCAAGATCACTGCAGATGGTGACTGTAGCCATGAAATTAAAAGACGTTTGCTCCTTGGGAGGACAGCTATGGCAAACCTGGACAGTATAATAAAAAGTAGAGACATCACCCTGCCAACAAAAGTCCGTATAGTCAAAGCGATGGTATTCCCAGTAGTAATGTATGGCAGTGAGAGCTGGACCATAAGGAAGGCAGAGCGCAGAAGAATAGATGCTTTTGAGCTGTGGTGCTGGAGAAGAATCTTGTGAGTCCCTTGGACTGCAAGAAGATCCAATCAGTCAGTCCTAAGGGAAATCAACCCAGACTGTTCCCTGGAAAGTCAGATGCTGAAGCTGAAGCTCAAATACTTTGGCCACCAAATGAGAAGAGAGCACTCACTGGAAAAGATCCTAATGCTGGGAAAGACAGAAGGCAAAAGAAGAAGGGGACGGCAAAAGATGAGATGGCTGGACAGCGTTACTGATGTAACAAACACGAATTTGGGCAGACTTCGGGGGATGGTGGAAGACAGGAGGGCCTGGAGTGACTTTTTTCATGGGGTCGCAAAGAGTCAGACTCAACTGTGCGACTGAACTACAACAACAAGTGCTTAGAAATATATTATCAGCTGCTCACCATGTTTGGGCAACTCCACCTCAGCACCAGGCCCTGGTTCAATAACCTCACTGTTGACCTTTTCTGTTCAAGCACCTGAACGATTTGCAGTAGAGGATTTGCAGTACAGGTCATTCTTCCACATGCCCCCTCTTCCCTGCAACCCAACCTTCCCTGGCAGTCTGTGCCAACCTATTTACACAAATAAGCAATAAGAAACCCATCAATGATATGTCTGTTCTTACACCTGCCTTTTCATTAAACAAACTTACCATGCAAGATCTTATGGGGGTTATCTCAGAAATAAGTCCAATGGAACTTCTCCCAAGAAAGTATGCATAGAACCACAGTCTTAATATACTTCCTAGTTTCTTCATCAATGGGGTGGTATTACATGGCTCAGGAAAAAAAAACACACATAAGAATTGTTATGTTGGATCAGGTCGAAGGTTCTAGAAAGCTACTCCTAAAGGGTTCTTGGTTCTTGTTATAACATGGCAAGTTGTGATTTTGGTGCTGTTAGTCTACTGAACTGTTTAGTTATTTTCCTTTGGTGCCTTAGGGCCAAAAAGCATGTGCTGTAGTTTAGTTTTACTTTCCTCTGCTGGTTGTTGGCTGTTAGTTTTTGTTCAAGTAGAGGCCAGAAAAGGCCCTGCTTGTGTTCTAATAAAACTTTCAATCTTTTTGGCATGGTTGCCAGGTCCAACTCAGGAAACATCTGGAGACTTCGGGGGTGGTGCCCGAAGTGACATCACTTTGTGATGTCACTTCTGGGCCAAAGATAAATTGATGTCACTTTCCAAGCTCCACCCCTTTCAATGATGTCACTTCCAGCACACTGCACCAAAATCCCACCTCTTCCTGTCACAACAAAACAATTCCTGTACCTTTCCCTCAGGGAATAACAACCACAAACTTCCAAAGTCACACATGACCACACAGAAACTTTGGATAAGCACCAAGAATGCTGTAGAATCCTACTGGTGGTGGGAGTTAATGACCAAATAGCAAAATACATCTTCACTTGTAACTAAAATAAATGACTAAAGAACCTGACCAAAGCACTCTTTTTTAAAAAGCAGTTCAAGTTTAAGCAGAAAAGAATCCTGGCCAAAAAAAAAGAAGAAGAAGCTTGAATTAAAGCAGCACTAGAGAACTCCACAGATTCATTCCACTCAGCTCACACATCGAGCACAATTCATAGCTTCAAAAAAGGCCATTGAAAACCACACCATCACAAAAATGCAGTGTTAATTTGAAAATCATACTGCCATCACATTATGCTTTAACCATAACAATATCATTCCAATAGAATACACCGCAACTAATTTAAGAAGATATAAATAACAGACAGGCAAAGGCCATCCAATAAACAATGCATTAGGACAAGCATTGCAGAACTGGAGAACAATGCAAACAAATTAGTTGCTAAGGTAGCAAAACAACAACAATGGCCTAAACATGGCATAAGAGCCCTGCCAAAAGTGAAGCCCTTTTCCTTGATTTCAGTGGGGAAGATAAGCCCATGCACTCTTCACTTGCTCCCCAAATGAAAAAGCAGGTTTGGGAAGTGAGGTAGAGGGCAAGGCAACTGATAGATATCTGAAGATGTGTGATGAAGTGTGCATGCAACTGAAAGTTTATACCCAGAATTAAACTTTGTTGCTTTTAAAGGTGCCGCTGGACTTGAGCTTTGCTCTGTTGATAGAGCCTGGCAGGGCTTTTTTTTTTTTTTGAGCAGGAATGCACAGGAACACAGTTCCAGCTGGCTCGGCGTCAGGGGGTGTGACCTAATATGCAAATGAGCTCCTGCTGGGCTTTTTCTACAAAAAGCCTGCGCAAAACAATGGCGATGCCAGGGGTGTGACCTAATAAGCAAATGTGTTCCTCCTGGGTCTTTTCTGCTTAAAAGGCCCTGGCTCCTGGGTTTAAGAAAGCATTCTAAGAAGCAAAAAGGGCTCCTGATCTAGTTCTGTCCCTACCCACTAACGTAATTTCTCTAACATGCTTGTTTCCCTTGCAACAAAAGAAGACGATATTGAAGATATTGGATTTCTATCCCGCCCTCCACTCCGAAGAGTCTCAGAGCGGCTCACAATCTCCTTTCCCTTCCTCCCCCACAACAGACACCCTGTGAGGTAGATGAAGATACTGGATTTCTATCCCGCCCTCCACTCCGAAGAGTCTCAGAGCGGCTCACAATCTCCTTTCCCTTCCTCCCCCACAACAGACACCCTGTGAGGTAGATGAAGATACTGGATTTCTATCCCGCCCTCCACTCCGAAGGGTCTCAGAGCGGCTCACAATCTCCTTTCCCTTCCTCCCCCACAACAGACACCCTGTGAGGTAGATGAAGATACTGGATTTATATCCCGCCCTCCACTCCGAAGAGTCTCAGAGTGGCTCACAATCTCCTTTCCCTTCCTCCCCCACAACAGACACCCTGTGAGGTAGATGAAGATATTGGATTTATATCCCGCCCTCCACTCCGAAGAGTCTCAGAGCAGCTCACAATCTCCTTTCCCTTCCTCCCCCACAACAGACACCCTGTGAGGTAGATGAAGATACTGGATTTATATCCCGCCCTCCACTCCGAAGAGTCTCAGAGCGGCTCACAATCTCCTTTCCCTTCCTCCCCCACAACAGACACCCTGTGAGGTAGATGAAGATACTGGATTTATATCCCGCCCTCCACTCCGAAGAGTCTCAGAGCGGCTCACAATCTCCTTTACCTTCCTCCCCCACAACAGACACCCTGTGAGGTAGATGAAGATACTGGATTTATATCCCGCCCTCCACTCCGAAGAGTCTCAGAGCGGCTCACAATCTGCTTTACCTTCCTCCCCCACAACAGACACCCTGTGAGGTAGATGAAGATATTGGATTTCTATCCCGCCCTCCACTCCGAAGGGTCTCAGAGTGGCTCACAATCTCCTTTCCCTTCCTCCCCCACAACAGACACCCTGTGAGGTTGATGAAGATACTGGATTTATAAACCGCCCTTCACTCCGAAGAGTCTCAGAGCGGCTCACAATCTCCTTTCCCTTCCTCCCCCACAACAGACACCCTGTGAGGTAGATGAAGATACTGGATTTCTATCCCGCCCTCCACTCCGAAGAGTCTCAGAGCGGCTCACAATCTCCTTTCCCTTCCTCCCCCACAACAGTCACCCTGTGAGGTAGATGAAGATACTGGATTTATATCCCGCCCTCCACTCCGAAGAGTCTCAGAGCGGCTCACAATCCCCTTTCCCTTCCTCCCCCACAACAGACACCCTGTGAGGTAGATGAAGATACTGGATATCTATCCCGCCCTCCACTCCGAAGAGTCTCAGAGCGGCTCACAATCTCCTTTCCCTTCCTCCCCCACAACAGACACCCTGTGAGGTAGATGAAGATATTGGATTTCTATCCCGCCCTCCACTCCGAAGGGTCTCAGAGCGGCTCACAATCTCCTTTCCCTTCCTCCCCCACAAAAGACACCCTGTGAGGTAGATGAAGATATTGGATTTATATCCCGCCCTCCACTCCGAAGAGTCTCAGAGCGGCTCACAATCTCCTTTCCCTTCCTCCCCCACAACAGACACCCTGTGAGGTAGATGAAGATACTGGATTTCTATCCCGCCCTCGACTCCGAAGAGTCTCAGAGCGGCTCACAATCTCCTTTCCCTTCCTCCCCCACAACAGACACCCTGTGAGGTAGATGAAGATACTAAATTTATATCCCGCCCTCCACTCCGAAGAGTCTCAGAGCGGCTCACAATCTCCTTTCCCTTCCTCCCCCACAACAGACACCCTGTGAGGTAGATGAAGATACTGGATTTATATTGCGCCCTCCACTCCGAAGAGTCTCAGAGCGGCTCACAATCTCCTTTCCCTTCCTCCCCCACAACAGACACCCTGTGAGGTAGATGAAGATATTGGATTTCTATCCCGCCCTCCACTCCGAAGGGTCTCAGAGCGGCTCACAATCTCCTTTCCCTTCCTCCCCCACAAAAGACACCCTGTGAGGTAGATGAAGATATTGGATTTATATCCCGCCCTCCACTCCGAAGAGTCTCAGAGCGGCTCACAATCTCCTTTCCCTTCCTCCCCCACAACAGACACCCTGTGAGGTAGATGAAGATATTGGATTTATATCCTGCCCTCCACTCCGAAGAGTCTCAGAGCGGCTCACAATCTCCTTTCCCTTCCTCCCCCACAACAGACACCCTGTGAGGTAGATGAAGATATTGGATTTCTATCCCGCCCTCCACTCCGAAGGGTCTCAGAGCGGCTCACAATCTCCTTTCCCTTCCTCCCCCACAACAGACACCCTGTGAGGTAGATGAAGATATTGGATTTATATCCTGCCCTCCACTCCGAATAGTCTCAGAGCGGCTCACAATCTCCTTTCCCTTCCTCCCCCACAACAGACACCCTGTGAGGTAGATGAAGATATTGGATTTCTATCCCGCCCTCCACTCCGAAGGGTCTCAGAGCGGCTCACAATCTCCTTTCCCTTCCTCCCCCACAACAGACACCCTGTGAGGTAGATGAAGATACTGGATTTCTATCCCGCCCTCGACTCCGAAGAGTCTCAGAGCGGCTCACAATCTCCTTTCCCTTCCTCCCCCACAACAGACACCCTGTGAGGTAGATGAAGATACTAAATTTATATCCCGCCCTCCACTCCGAAGAGTCTCAGAGCGGCTCACAATCCCCTTTCCCTTCCTCCCCCACAACAGACACCCTGTGAGGTAGATGAAGATACTGGATATCTATCCCGCCCTCCACTCCGAAGAGTCTCAGAGCGGCTCACAATCTCCTTTCCCTTCCTCCCCCACAACAGACACCCTGTGAGGTAGATGAAGATACTGGATTTATATCCCGCCCTCCACTCCGAAGAGTCTCAGAGCGGCTCACAATCTCCTTTACCTTCCTCCCCCACAACAGACACCCTGTGAGGTAGATGAAGATACTGGATTTATATCCCGCCCTCCACTCCGAAGAGTCTCAGAGCGGCTCACAATCTGCTTTACCTTCCTCCCCCACAACAGACACCCTGTGAGGTAGATGAAGATATTGGATTTCTATCCCGCCCTCCACTCCGAAGGGTCTCAGAGTGGCTCACAATCTCCTTTCCCTTCCTCCCCCACAACAGACACCCTGTGAGGTTGATGAAGATACTGGATTTATAAACCGCCCTTCACTCCGAAGAGTCTCAGAGCGGCTCACAATCTCCTTTCCCTTCCTCCCCCACAACAGACACCCTGTGAGGTAGATGAAGATACTGGATTTCTATCCCGCCCTCCACTCCGAAGAGTCTCAGAGCGGCTCACAATCTCCTTTCCCTTCCTCCCCCACAACAGTCACCCTGTGAGGTAGATGAAGATACTGGATTTATATCCCGCCCTCCACTTCGAAGAGTCTCAGAGCGGCTCACAATCCCCTTTCCCTTCCTCCCCCACAACAGACACCCTGTGAGGTAGATGAAGATACTGGATATCTATCCCGCCCTCCACTCCGAAGAGTCTCAGAGCGGCTCACAATCTCCTTTCCCTTCCTCCCCCACAACAGACACCCTGTGAGGTAGATGAAGATATTGGATTTCTATCCCGCCCTCCACTCCGAAGGGTCTCAGAGCGGCTCACAATCTCCTTTCCCTTCCTCCCCCACAAAAGACACCCTGTGAGGTAGATGAAGATATTGGATTTATATCCCGCCCTCCACTCCGAAGAGTCTCAGAGCGGCTCACAATCTCCTTTCCCTTCCTCCCCCACAACAGACACCCTGTGAGGTAGATGAAGATACTGGATTTCTATCCCGCCCTCGACTCCGAAGAGTCTCAGAGCGGCTCACAATCTCCTTTCCCTTCCTCCCCCACAACAGACACCCTGTGAGGTAGATGAAGATACTAAATTTATATCCCGCCCTCCACTCCGAAGAGTCTCAGAGCGGCTCACAATCTCCTTTCCCTTCCTCCCCCACAACAGACACCCTGTGAGGTAGATGAAGATACTGGATTTATATTGCGCCCTCCACTCCGAAGAGTCTCAGAGCGGCTCACAATCTCCTTTCCCTTCCTCCCCCACAACAGACACCCTGTGAGGTAGATGAAGATATTGGATTTCTATCCCGCCCTCCACTCCGAAGGGTCTCAGAGCGGCTCACAATCTCCTTTCCCTTCCTCCCCCACAAAAGACACCCTGTGAGGTAGATGAAGATATTGGATTTATATCCCGCCCTCCACTCCGAAGAGTCTCAGAGCGGCTCACAATCTCCTTTCCCTTCCTCCCCCACAACAGACACCCTGTGAGGTAGATGAAGATATTGGATTTATATCCTGCCCTCCACTCCGAAGAGTCTCAGAGCGGCTCACAATCTCCTTTCCCTTCCTCCCCCACAACAGACACCCTGTGAGGTAGATGAAGATATTGGATTTCTATCCCGCCCTCCACTCCGAAGGGTCTCAGAGCGGCTCACAATCTCCTTTCCCTTCCTCCCCCACAACAGACACCCTGTGAGGTAGATGAAGATATTGGATTTATATCCTGCCCTCCACTCCGAATAGTCTCAGAGCGGCTCACAATCTCCTTTCCCTTCCTCCCCCACAACAGACACCCTGTGAGGTAGATGAAGATATTGGATTTCTATCCCGCCCTCCACTCCGAAGGGTCTCAGAGCGGCTCACAATCTCCTTTCCCTTCCTCCCCCACAACAGACACCCTGTGAGGTAGATGAAGATACTGGATTTCTATCCCGCCCTCGACTCCGAAGAGTCTCAGAGCGGCTCACAATCTCCTTTCCCTTCCTCCCCCACAACAGACACCCTGTGAGGTAGATGAAGATACTAAATTTATATCCCGCCCTCCACTCCGAAGAGTCTCAGAGCGGCTCACAATCTCCTTTCCCTTCCTCCCCCACAACAGACACCCTGTGAGGTAGATGAAGATACTGGATTTATATCCCGCCCTCCACTCCGAAGAGTCTCAGAGCGGCTCACAATCTCCTTTCCCTTCCTCCCCCACAACAGACACCCTGTGAGGTAGATGAAGATATTGGATTTCTATCCCGCCCTCCACTCCGAAGGGTCTCAGAGCGGCTCACAATCTCCTTTCCCTTCCTCCCCCACAAAAGACACCCTGTGAGGTAGATGAAGATATTGGATTTATATCCCGCCCTCCACTCCGAAGAGTCTCAGAGCGGCTCACAATCTCCTTTCCCTTCCTCCCCCACAACAGACACCCTGTGAGGTAGATGAAGATATTGGATTTATATCCTGCCCTCCACTCCGAAGAGTCTCAGAGCAGCTCACAATCTCCTTTCCCTTCCTCCCCCACAACAGACACCCTGTGAGGTAGATGAAGATATTGGATTTCTATCCCGCCCTCCACTCCGAAGGGTCTCAGAGCGGCTCACAATCTCCTTTCCCTTCCTCCCCCACAACAGACACCCTGTGAGGTAGATGAAGATATTGGATTTATATCCCGCCCTCCACTCCGAAGAGTCTCAGAGCGGCTCACAATCTCCTTTCCCTTCCTCCCCCACAACAGACACCCTGTGAGGTAGATGAAGATATTGGATTTATATCCTGCCCTCCACTCCGAAGAGTCTCAGAGCGGCTCACAATCTCCTTTCCCTTCCTCCGCCACAACAGACACCCTGTGAGGTAGATGAAGATATTGGATTTCTATCCCGCCCTCCACTCCGAAGGGTCTCAGAGCGGCTCACAATCTCCTTTCCCTTCCTCCCCCACAACAGACACCCTGTGAGGTAGATGAAGATACTGGATTTCTATCCCGCCCTCGACTCCGAAGAGTCTCAGAGCGGCTCACAATCTCCTTTCCCTTCCTCCCCCACAACAGACACCCTGTGAGGTAGATGAAGATACTAAATTTATATCCCGCCCTCCACTCCGAAGAGTCTCAGAGCGGCTCACAATCTCCTTTCCCTTCCTCCCCCACAACAGACACCCTGTGAGGTAGATGAAGATACTGGATTTATATCCCGCCCTCCACTCCAAAGAGTCTCAGAGCGGCTCACAATCTCCTTTCCCTTCCTCCCCCACAACAGACACCCTGTGAGGTAGATGAAGATATTGGATTTATATCCCGCCCTCCACTCCGAAGAGTCTCAGAGCGGCTCACAATCTCCTTTACCTTCCTCCCCCACAACAGACACCCTGTGAGGTAGATGAAGATATTGGATTTATATCCCGCCCTCCACTCCGAAGAGTCTCAGAGCGGCTCACAATCTCCTTTCCCTTCCTCCCCCACAACAGACACCCTGTGAGGTAGATGAAGATATTGGATTTATATCCTGCCCTCCACTCCGAAGTTTCTCAGAGCGGCTCACAATCTCCTTTCCCTTCCTCCCCCACAACAGACACCCTGTGAGGTAGATGAAGATATTGGATTTCTATCCCGCCCTCCACTCCGAAGGGTCTCAGAGCGGCTCACAATCTCCTTTCCCTTCCTCCCCCACAACAGACACCCTGTGAGGTAGATGAAGATATTGGATTTATATCCCGCCCTCCACTCCGAAGAGTCTCAGAGCGGCTCACAATCTCCTTTCCCTTCCTCCCCCACAACAGACACCCTGTGAGGTAGATGAAGATATTGGATTTATATCCTGCCCTCCACTCCGAAGAGTCTCAGAGCGGCTCACAATCTCCTTTCCCTTCCTCCCCCACAACAGACACCCTGTGAGGTAGATGAAGATACTGGATTTCTATCCCGCCCTCGACTCCGAAGAGTCTCAGAGCGGCTCACAATCTCCTTTCCCTTCCTCCCCCACAACAGACACCCTGTGAGGTAGATGAAGATACTAAATTTATATCCCGCCCTCCACTCCGAAGAGTCTCAGAGCGGCTCACAATCTCCTTTCCCTTCCTCCCCCACAACAGACACCCTGTGAGGTAGATGAAGATACTGGATTTATATCCCGCCCTCCACTCCGAAGAGTCTCAGAGCGGCTCACAATCTCCTTTCCCTTCCTCCCCCACAACAGACACCCTGTGAGGTAGATGAAGATATTGGATTTATATCCCGCCCTCCACTCCGAAGAGTCTCAGAGCGGCTCACAATCTCCTTTACCTTCCTCCCCCACAACAGACACCCTGTGAGGTAGATGAAGATATTGGATTTATATCCCGCCCTCCACTCCGAAGAGTCTCAGAGCGGCTCACAATCTCCTTTCCCTTCCTCCCCCACAACAGACACCCTGTGAGGTAGATGAAGATATTGGATTTATATCCCACCCTCCACTCCGAAGGGTCTCAGAGTGGCTCACAATCTCCTTTCCCTTCCTCCCCACCCCCCCCACAACAGACACCTTGTGAGGTAGATGAAGATATTGGATTTATATCCCACCCTTCACTCTGAAGAGTCTCACAGCGGCTCACAATCTCCTTTCCCTTCCTCCCCCACAACAGACACCCTGTGAGGTAGATGAAGATATTGGATTTATATCCTGCCCTCCACTCCGAATAGTCTCAGAGCGGCTCACAATCTCCTTTCCCTTCCTCCCCCACAACAGACACCCTGTGAGGTAGATGAAGATATTGGATTTCTATCCCGCCCTCCACTCCGAAGGGTCTCAGAGCGGCTCACAATCTCCTTTCCCTTCCTCCCCCACAACAGACACCCTGTGAGGTAGATGAAGATACTGGATTTCTATCCCGCCCTCGACTCCGAAGAGTCTCAGAGCGGCTCACAATCTCCTTTCCCTTCCTCCCCCACAACAGACACCCTGTGAGGTAGATGAAGATACTAAATTTATATCCCGCCCTCCACTCCGAAGAGTCTCAGAGCGGCTCACAATCTCCTTTCCCTTCCTCCCCCACAACAGACACCCTGTGAGGTAGATGAAGATACTGGATTTATATCCCGCCCTCCACTCCGAAGAGTCTCAGAGCGGCTCACAATCTCCTTTCCCTTCCTCCCCCACAACAGACACCCTGTGAGGTAGATGAAGATATTGGATTTCTATCCCGCCCTCCACTCCGAAGGGTCTCAGAGCGGCTCACAATCTCCTTTCCCTTCCTCCCCCACAAAAGACACCCTGTGAGGTAGATGAAGATATTGGATTTATATCCCGCCCTCCACTCCGAAGAGTCTCAGAGCGGCTCACAATCTCCTTTCCCTTCCTCCCCCACAACAGACACCCTGTGAGGTAGATGAAGATATTGGATTTATATCCTGCCCTCCACTCCGAAGAGTCTCAGAGCGGCTCACAATCTCCTTTCCCTTCCTCCCCCACAACAGACACCCTGTGAGGTAGATGAAGATATTGGATTTCTATCCCGCCCTCCACTCCGAAGGGTCTCAGAGCGGCTCACAATCTCCTTTCCCTTCCTCCCCCACAACAGACACCCTGTGAGGTAGATGAAGATATTGGATTTATATCCCGCCCTCCACTCCGAAGAGTCTCAGAGCGGCTCACAATCTCCTTTCCCTTCCTCCCCCACAACAGACACCCTGTGAGGTAGATGAAGATATTGGATTTATATCCTGCCCTCCACTCCGAAGAGTCTCAGAGCGGCTCACAATCTCCTTTCCCTTCCTCCGCCACAACAGACACCCTGTGAGGTAGATGAAGATATTGGATTTCTATCCCGCCCTCCACTCCGAAGGGTCTCAGAGCGGCTCACAATCTCCTTTCCCTTCCTCCCCCACAACAGACACCCTGTGAGGTAGATGAAGATACTGGATTTCTATCCCGCCCTCGACTCCGAAGAGTCTCAGAGCGGCTCACAATCTCCTTTCCCTTCCTCCCCCACAACAGACACCCTGTGAGGTAGATGAAGATACTAAATTTATATCCCGCCCTCCACTCCGAAGAGTCTCAGAGCGGCTCACAATCTCCTTTCCCTTCCTCCCCCACAACAGACACCCTGTGAGGTAGATGAAGATACTGGATTTATATCCCGCCCTCCACTCCAAAGAGTCTCAGAGCGGCTCACAATCTCCTTTCCCTTCCTCCCCCACAACAGACACCCTGTGAGGTAGATGAAGATATTGGATTTATATCCCGCCCTCCACTCCGAAGAGTCTCAGAGCGGCTCACAATCTCCTTTACCTTCCTCCCCCACAACAGACACCCTGTGAGGTAGATGAAGATATTGGATTTATATCCCGCCCTCCACTCCGAAGAGTCTCAGAGCGGCTCACAATCTCCTTTCCCTTCCTCCCCCACAACAGACACCCTGTGAGGTAGATGAAGATATTGGATTTATATCCTGCCCTCCACTCCGAAGTTTCTCAGAGCGGCTCACAATCTCCTTTCCCTTCCTCCCCCACAACAGACACCCTGTGAGGTAGATGAAGATATTGGATTTCTATCCCGCCCTCCACTCCGAAGGGTCTCAGAGCGGCTCACAATCTCCTTTCCCTTCCTCCCCCACAACAGACACCCTGTGAGGTAGATGAAGATATTGGATTTATATCCCGCCCTCCACTCCGAAGAGTCTCAGAGCGGCTCACAATCTCCTTTCCCTTCCTCCCCCACAACAGACACCCTGTGAGGTAGATGAAGATATTGGATTTATATCCTGCCCTCCACTCCGAAGAGTCTCAGAGCGGCTCACAATCTCCTTTCCCTTCCTCCCCCACAACAGACACCCTGTGAGGTAGATGAAGATACTGGATTTCTATCCCGCCCTCGACTCCGAAGAGTCTCAGAGCGGCTCACAATCTCCTTTCCCTTCCTCCCCCACAACAGACACCCTGTGAGGTAGATGAAGATACTAAATTTATATCCCGCCCTCCACTCCGAAGAGTCTCAGAGCGGCTCACAATCTCCTTTCCCTTCCTCCCCCACAACAGACACCCTGTGAGGTAGATGAAGATACTGGATTTATATCCCGCCCTCCACTCCGAAGAGTCTCAGAGCGGCTCACAATCTCCTTTCCCTTCCTCCCCCACAACAGACACCCTGTGAGGTAGATGAAGATATTGGATTTATATCCCGCCCTCCACTCCGAAGAGTCTCAGAGCGGCTCACAATCTCCTTTACCTTCCTCCCCCACAACAGACACCCTGTGAGGTAGATGAAGATATTGGATTTATATCCCGCCCTCCACTCCGAAGAGTCTCAGAGCGGCTCACAATCTCCTTTCCCTTCCTCCCCCACAACAGACACCCTGTGAGGTAGATGAAGATATTGGATTTATATCCCACCCTCCACTCCGAAGGGTCTCAGAGTGGCTCACAATCTCCTTTCCCTTCCTCCCCACCCCCCCCACAACAGACACCTTGTGAGGTAGATGAAGATATTGGATTTATATCCCACCCTTCACTCTGAAGAGTCTCACAGCGGCTCACAATCTCCTTTCCCTTCCTCCCCCACAACAGACACCCTGTGAGGTCGGTGGGGCTGGAGAGGGCTCTCCCAGCAGCTGCCCTTTCAAGGACAACCTCTGCCAGAGCTATGGCTGACCCAAGGCCATGCCAGCAGATGCAAGTGGAGGAGTGGGGAATCAAACCCGGTTCTCCCAGATAAGAGTCCGCACACTTCATCACTACACCAAACTGGCTCTCCAAAAACAAGCTCTCCCAAAAACTGGCTCCCCAAAAACAAGCAAGAATATATTTAGATGGGTGGAGGATAGGGATACCATCCTCCAGGTGAGACCTGAGGATCTCCTGGGATTACAACTCATCGCCAGACTACAAAGGTCAGTTCCCCATGAGAAAATGGATGCTCTGGAGGGTGGACTCCATGGCATTATACTCCATTGAGGTTCCTGTCCTCCAAAGGCTTCATACTCAAATCTCCATGAGTTTCCCAACCTGAATCTGGTAACCCCATTCCCATCTCCTGCTGGTGGCCAGAGGGAACCTGGCAACCTTAGTGGGGGATAATTAAGTTTAGGTCCCCTTCTCCATCCACATAGCCAGAATAGGCAGCCAGACAGAACCCACACTTGGGTTGCCAAGTCCAATTCAAGAAATATCTGGGGGCTTTGGGGGTGGAGCTAGGAGACATTGGGGGTGGGGCCAGGAGAAGGGCTTTGACAAACATGATTGAATTCCAAAGGGAGTTCTGGCTATCACACTGAAAGGGACCGCGCGCCTTTTTTCAATGCCTTCCTACCATAGGAAATAATGAAGGATAGGGGCACCTTCTTTTGGGGCTCATAGAGTTTGACCCCCTGGTTCAATCCTTTTGAGACTTGGGGGGGGGTATTTTGGGGGAGGGGTACTGGATGCTATACTAAAATTTTGGTGCCTCTACCTACCTGTGGATCAATTCTCCATTATTTCCTATGGGAATAAGTCTCCCTAGGGAATAGCAGAGTTCCCAGCAGACATTTCCCTCCCCTCCCCCCGCTTTCTGACGGCCCTGAAGCGGAGGGAGGGCCTCCAAACCGGGGGATCCCCTGCCCCCACCTGGGGATTGGCAATCCTAACCCACACAGAGCAAGATATGCTAACTAGTAAGTCTGCGTAGCATCAAAGAACATTAAAAAATAAACCCGTTTCAGTATTATGCTAACACAAAGAGGGGGGGGGTTGTGTGTTTTAAACACTGAAAACAAATCCAAGGGTTTTACACCAGTTCTCTGGCTAGAAGATTTTTGACCAGGGTGGGGGAGGGGGTAGATGAGCTAAGCAAGTATTCTCAGAAGGAGTCTCAGGCTTGTAACTACCCTCCCCTCCTGTTTGACGTTGTGGCTCCCAAGAAACCAGCTAGGGGACATTCAGCTGCTTTTCACCTTTGGGGAGGCTAGGATGCCTTTGAGGGCACTGTTTCTGTGCCACTGCACAGGAGCCCCAGCAGCTCTCCCTCTCTTTCCCTCCCTACAACATAGGGTTGCCAAGTCCAATTCAAGAAATATCTGGGGACTTTGGGGGTGGAGCCAGGAGATGCTGAATGATAGGCGTGTGGTGGGTGTATCTGATCAGGCAATACAATGATACTTATTAGAGAAAAAAAGACCTTGATTTCAAAGCAGCAGTGGACACAGAGAGAGAGAGAGAGAGAGAGAGAGATTTATCGGGACTATTTTTTTCTTGGTTGATTGACGATCCTATCAGGTGAAGACTAGCTAATGGGAATCAAAACCCATGACATCAGCATACAGTAATACTGGTGATGGCCCTTTGTGCTCTCACTTGTCAGGCATCAGTCTTCACCATGCTATCAGTATGGTTTATAAGCGGTTTAAAAAGTAATGGGACCGCTGTACTTCTCTGCTGAATTCTCTTGGTGAGAGGGTAAAAGTCTGCACATCTCACACTGCTTTGCTTAGTCCTCTTGATACAAAAAATCAAAATTTATAGACAAGTCAGTTTTATATAAAGAGCATGTCTACTCATAATCTTGCTCAAGTCGACTCAATAGGGTTTTCTTCCATGAAAATATTCCTACAGCTGCTCTGTTAGAAACCTAAATCTGTGAATTTGAACCCACAGTTTTCTTTTATGAATGAGCTCGCATGCCACGTTTAGATCAGGGAAACGCCTACTCTGCTTGAGGACGGATCTGTTATGCGCTGACTAGATGACAGAAGACAAAACAGTCGTTCCAAATCGCTTTCCTTGAAACAAAATCCAGCTTGTTCCCAGGCTGTTAAATTATTTTCTTCGCCCTAGCTCCCTAATTAGGAAAGGAGAGGCTTTAAATATATTTTCCCTGACACATTAAACAAGCTAATTGGCCTGTAATAGCTGGGATATTTTCTGTTTCCTTTTTTAAAAAAACACTCAGAGCTATGGTGCTAAATTTCCATATGAATAAACATGAGGCTTTGGGAAAAAAAAAATCCACCAGAATGGAAATATCTGAAAGATTTTTGCTGGCCAACAAATCCTTCCCTGGAGACTTTATATTATAAAATGAATCAGTGCCCTTTGGTCATTTTCTGGAGTCAGTGTGGGGTTTCCAAGGCTATTCTAACCCTCACTAAATATTTTCCAATCCCCTCCAGTTTCTCTCATGTCCTGCTTGCAGGAGCTAGTTGTTTGGCAAACTCTTTGTATGTGCCTGAACTAATTCAGATGTATCCATTTTGCACAATTATACTAATTTTTTCCCTCAACATTAAATGACTTTCTTGCAGTTAACCCCTGCCGCTCATCTGCCAATTAATAAGGCACATAGTTAAGAGAAGATAATAAGCTTCAGATTTTTTTTTACTTGAGACTTACTACTTAGTGTACCTTCAGTTGATTGGATCCAGTGCAGGAACTGCATGAGGAACATATAAGGATTGCCAGTCTCCCTGGCCTTCCCCTCACTCAGAAGTTCTTTTGGACTCTGGAATACTGGACCTGCAGAGAGTAATAGTCACACAAGTTGCGATGTTGCAGTTGGAAGGGGATAGGAACAAAACTACTCCCTTCTACCTCTTCTGCCAGTGGAACTCTACTCAAGGAAGAGGCAGAGGGAGCAATTTTATCCACTTCCCCCTCTCTATTGCACTTTTACTCCATGGAAAGAAGGGAAAAGTTGGGAAGAGCTATGACCATCAGCACCTTCCGTTGCCAGGAGGTGAGATCCAAGCCAGTGTCTGCCCATGAACTAATTTTGTGACCAGTTCTTGCAATAATTGTTCCAGTGGGGATCATCGACTCTACAAGTACAAAAAGAACTGACACGAGGTCAGGTTCTGTCTGATCATTTACGCAGGGGTGCCAAACTCCTTTGTTATGAGGGCCAGAACTGACAAATAAAACCTTGTCGGGCTGTGCCATGTGTGTCATAAAATATAATGCCAGGTAGCAGATATATAAGTTTTATAAAGGACACCGATAAAAACAATTAAAGATGTTTTAAAAAAACTTAAAGCATGTTTAAAGCATTAGCACTTTTACAGTGCTTTGTTTATTTGTCTCTGATAACTGATACCTCTTGCTCTGAATTAGTTCATCAAAATCTGGAGACACTGGCCGTTTTCCCACTGACCTTACTCCGGAGCGACGTCCCTCTTCACCGTCTGCGCGGATTTCCCACCAACTGCTGCGCACAACCAGGAAGAGCTGCGGCTTTTGCGTCGCAATGTAAACTAGTTTTTAGCAGTTTACATCTGCAACGCAAAAGCCGCGGCACTTCCTGGTTGTGCGCAGCAGTTGGTGGGAAATCCGCGCAGACGCTGCGCGGTGAAGAGGGACGTCGCTCCAGAGTAAGGTCAGTGGGAAAACGGCCAATGTCTATGCTGTAGCAATCTTGAGTATGCTGTTCAAGTCTTGTTCGGGTGTGTATCTGTAAGCTGCAAACCTACTTTTGATTTATTGACATTCATTACAGAAATCTCATGGTCAATGTTTTGAGCCCAAGACCCAGGCAAAACAGGAAATGGCTAGGCATTGCAAGCTTTTGTACATAAGTTGCTTTGTGTGCTGGTCAAGAATGCATGAAGGACCATGGCAAAGACTGAGGGCTAGGTGTTTGTCTACAAAACTATAGTTTTCCCCTAGAGAAATAACTACAACTCCTAAGAGGCAGTGCAACAATAGAGAGAGAGTCATGTATAGTGGTCAGTATCAGCCTATTATCTGGGAAATCTAAGTTCAAAATCCCTAATCAATCAAAGGAAATAAAAGGAAAATGTGAATTGTGAAAGAAAAATCAAAGGAAATGTGCCAGGTGAACTTGGTCTGGACACACACTCTCAGTCTAATCCACCTCACTGTCAGCTTGTGTTCCTTTAGAATTAACTCTACCATTTGAAATGTTTATTTACTGTCAACTAACCCTATGAATCTTTGCCTACTAATACTAGAGTCATTGTAGAATGTGAGGGGGGGAGCAGGGAAGGTGATTGAAGCGCCAAAGGCCAGCAAGGTCTTTGAAGTGCAAACGGCTCGGCCACTTCCCAGCCGCCGAGCAAGGACACCACCGGGAGGAAGACACAGTTTACATATGTGAAAGATAAGGGCGTGTGAACCCAGTGTCTCCAAAAGGCAAATGGCGACTTTATTATGAGAAGTGATTTAAACCCCCTATTGCTTTGATGTATGTCCATAAATGCCAATACCTTTCTCTATTTCGTTATCAGTTTCAAAGAACCTGTGTAGAGTAACATTGCTGTATTCATTAAACTGAAACTTAGTTTTTAATCAAAGACAAGTCTGTTCATTTTGAAACTCCAATGAACCCTTCGCTGACACTCACTGGCTTGTTGTTATTCCTCATCTAAATAGTTCACATGCTTTCCTACTGCGAAAGACTGGATCATGTGAGCATGAATACAGTTGTAAGGGTGAGGCAAACCCAGTTGTGCCCAAGAGAGTCCTGGCATAAGAAGCCCAACAAAACACACACACACAATCTCTCTCTCTCTCGGCAAACAGATCACACCGTGAATAAAACTTTGTTAGTCTTAAAGGTGCTTTATATTTGTTCTTGTGATTAAGGGGCCTGGGCAAAGTAATGGAATAAGGAGGGGGAGGAGCAGGCCTCGGTTTGGGCCAAAGCCTCCTGAAGCACCACTCAGGAAGCTCTGGTGGCCCCCTGCCCACCATCCTCCCCAACTATCCCCCCTTCCATGTTGGGCTCACTTTCCCTTCCCCAGTCTTGGCAGCAGAGGGAGAGAAACAGAGCCCGCAAATGGCTGTCTGCCCTTTAAGGCAAACAGCTGACAGGCAGACCTGCTGAGCTGTTTGCCTCTAAGGGCATGGAAGCCACTTCAGGGCTCCCTTTCCCTTCCCCGGGTTGGGCAGCCAGGGGGAGAGAAATGGAGGCCTCAAAAGGCTGCCTGCCCTTTAAGGACCTGCTGAGCTGTTTGACTTAAAGGGTGGGAAGCCATTTCAGGACTCCCTTCAATGTTTCTTTCTTTCTTTCTTTCTTTCTTTCTTTCTTTCTTTCTTTCTTTCTTTCTTTCTTTCTTTCTTTCTTTCTTTCTTTCTTTCTTTCTTTCTTTCTTTCTTTCTTTCTTTCTTTCTTTCTTTCTTTCCCTTCCCTCCCATCTATTTGCTTTCTTTCCACCTCTCTTTCCACCTTTCTTTCACTTTCTCCCTCCCTCCTTTTCTCCAGACCACGGTGTGTGTGTGTGTTAAAAAATCAGAAATAACATTTCAAATGGAAAAAGTCACCTAAGGGCCCTGCAAAAGTGCCAGTGACCTTAGATAACTTTCCACTGGAGCTTTAAGAGACACTCACGTTTTCGACACTCTGTCAGTATTTCCAGATCAGTAAACTGTCATCCCCGCTCACCCTTTAGGGGCAGTAAAAGTTCTCTCAGTTTTCACAGCTCAGCTCGTTTGCACGACATAGTGCGATGAGAGCTTCATTTATTTTTGCAACAGTGGCCTGGGCATGGAACCAGGAGCATGAGCTAGCTTTGAAGTTAAGGCAAACATGTCTGTCCTTCCCCAAGTTCAGGTATGCCCTTACCACTGGGCACACCTAGGCAATTGCTTCAGAGAAGAGTGAAATGTTCAAGGGGGCATGTGGTCAAGTTGAAGTCCTCTGTACAAGTTTACTTCCTCTGGTATATGTGTAAGGTAGGGGTGTTGCTTGTTTGAAGACTTTGATATATGAAGACGGGGTGCTTTCAAAAAAGGGATCTCCTGTGTCCCTACTCTCAAGTGCGGTAGACGATACCTTGCTGTTGCTTGAAAATTTAATTAAGTTTATGATCTCTTTCTCAGTCATTATAATAATAATAATAATTTTTATTTATATCTCGCCCTCCCTGCCGAGGCAGGCTCAGGGCGGCTCACAGACATGGAAAGTGCCATGATTACAGCAATACATTATACAATAAAATACATTAAATTAATTAATTAATTAATTAATTAATTAAAACCATTACAATTAAGGTGCTATAATGCGAGACATATCAGATGTATATCAGATGGCTGGATGTTATTTCAGGATTCAGTCTTGAAGGCCATTTGAAAGAGGATGGTTTTGCAGGCCCTGCGGAACTGATTATAGTCCCGCAGGGCTCGAACCTCCGCTGGTAATTGGTTCCACCAGTGAGGAGCCGTTACTGAGAAGGCCTGCTCTCGGGTTGTTTTCAATTTGGCCTCCCTTGGACTAGGGATTTTTAAAAGATTTTGGGAGCTAGATCTCAGTGCTCTCTGGGGAATATATGGAGAGAGGCGGTCCCTAAGGTAGACAGGTCCTCGGCCATATAGTCATTGTACCTGTGTAGGTGACTTTCCCTCTTTGGTTGTTGGTTTGGTATATGTCAAAGTTTCTCCCCATACGTTCATCCTGATGCTCTATTTATACCCCACACAGCTGATACATGGCCGCTCAGGACATGCGTTGCTTGAGTGGTATGAAACCATGACACCTTTCCAGAATCAGAAACAGCGGAATGCTTTGGGCACATATTCAGACCATTGATAGAGCAACCACAGCGGCGGCACCACAGATAATGGAAAAAGAGGGTGGCCTTGCCAGTGGAATTCAATAGCTGCCTCGACAAGGGTACAGAAATGAAATGAGATTCAAGTTGATCTACAGGCCACTGGACCATATACTCTGTAAACTGGAGGGTGCACCCGCATAATACACGGAGGCTTATTATAGGGATGAGCACAAACTGAGAAATGGACCGCAGCTGGAGAATGAACAGGTCCGCTTCATGGTTTGTTTTGAACGGGTTTGTTTGGTTGCATCATTCCCAAACCCACCCACCCCCCCCCCAAAAAAAGAAACACATTTTTCCATGGCAGTTCATTTGGTTCGTTTTTGCAGTTTGTACTCCAGATAGCCTGGCACTGATTCAGGCAATTCCTAGGCAGCACTGGGGTTGGGCTTGTGGAGAGCCGTAGAAACACTCAAAGCAGTTGTCCACAGCTGGATTAATGGGGCTCCCCTTCTGCTCTATGGAAGCATATTATATACCTCTATAATACCACACCCTGACTCAGCTGCTTTCGTTTTGCAGCACGAAGAGAGAAGAGTTAGTTGTCATGACAGCAGCTCTGTAGCCGAGTTAGGGGTTCCTTTGCGGGACTCCTTTTTCCCCCCACGCAGTTTTTTAAACTCCTCTCCCGGCAGGGAAGATGTTCCTTGCTGTGGTTTCATGGTCTGAACCTGAAGCTAGAGTTGAGCTTTCCTGGGAGCACCTGCTTTGGGAGGCTAGAACCTGGACATTTCAAATCCAACCTTCAACAACCTTGGAGGGCTGGTAGAGGAGAGCCTAGTGAAGACTTCCTGTGAGTTTGGCATCTCTAACTCATGAAGGAGCTGTTGTGCCACCTTCCAAACCAAACGAACCACAAACCAGTTTAGGAAATCAAACAAAACACAAATCAACGTGAGCCACCATTTTCCATTTATAACTAGAAGTGCACATGTAACTCTGTTACCCAATGCTCCTATGTAGTATCTCTCACCATATTGTCATGGGTGCTGGGGACCCTGCAGAGGAAGACGAGTCTGCCGAGGAAACTGTACCCCTGCCACCTGCACCAGTACCCCTGCCTCCTGCTGAAGAAGATCCCAGCCCCCCTGCCTCGCCCTCTCGGGTGGCTCGTGTGCGTGACCGCCTCCGTCAGGACCTCAGAGATCAGAGGAGGGCGGCACGCTCACAAGCAAGACGCTCCCTGAGTCCTGAGTTTTGAGAGGATTCCGGCCCTCCTAAGAGCAAGGATGCTTGAGTTGTAACAGGATCCTGGCTGCCTCCCAGAGCCAGCAATTAGCCCAAATGGGCAACAGCCAGCAGAGGGCTATATAGCTGTGGGCTTTGAGAGGAGGCTTTGTGGAAGCAACTAGTCATCTCCCTGACGTTCTAGCAGCCACTCCAGCTTGACTTTGGTTCCTGACTCCCTGACTTTGGCTTTTGACTTCTGGACTCCCTGACCTCGGCTTCTGGACCTCGGACCTGCGATACTTGCACAGCGATTTGGATTTGGCACCTTGGACACTCCTGCTTGCTGGCTACAGACCTCGGACTGCCTCTGGACTCTGCCTGACCCGGCCCCAGCCGTGGCACATATAAAAATAAATGTCCCGTTTGGGATGTATAGATCAATTTTCATTCATATGCTCTCAGAGCAATGATGGAGTCATTATCTGCTGAGATGCTGGTACATCCTACCAACTATACAGTCACACATACAAAAAAAAAAAATAGTGCCTAAAGTAAATGCATCTCTCTCACACACATATACAACTTTAAGCACTGCCAGCCACACAGCTACTCACAGAGAGCCAGCACAAACTTTGAGAAGTAACGGTGTCATGGGAATATGCTTGACTGAATTTGACGTGTGTGTGTTTGCATGTGTGTGTGTGTGTGAGAGAGAGAGAGACTGATTTCTGCCCTCGTTCTGTGGGTGGTTAATCACCTTTGTGCATATCGAGATTTGGAAGCCAAGTGCAAAAAGAAATTCCATTATTAAGGAATGTAATTCTTCTTGCCAAGTCCTCATGACTCTAAAATACTTGAGCAAATCTTTAGAAACATTAAACCACTTAAAGGCAGGTCAGATCATCACTTCTAGTGATATTGCTGTTTAATCTTTTATCGGGGTTCTACACTTCCTCTATTTTACAGTCAGCTCTGCTGGAGTTCTTATCCAGGAACTGAGACTGGTTTACAATTTGACCTTGAACAAAGCACTTCAAGTAATTGAGAAGCTGTTCAGTAGTAGGCTAAAAACCAGTAGGATTCCTTTGCTTGAAGTCCTGATCTAATAGTCATGTTATTCATAGTTAATGTGGGGCATTAGACCTCAGCACTCATCCTGTTTGTAACTTCTCAGTTAGTTTCCTCCTCTAGCTTTCATTTTACAAGTATGTTTTTCTCCGGGCCTGTTGGCAACCCAATTATTACTGATAGAACTTGGTTGTACTTGAAAGTCTGTGTGGCTTCTACTGCCCCTTGTCTTGTTCTGCATTGTTCCTCCTTCAACTTGTACCCCTTCTGTGTCCTTGTGGTCAGCCTATCTGTTCCCTACCTCCTTGCCCTAGGTCTTCCTCCCTATCATTTCACGTCACCTGTGTCCAGCTTGCTGCTGACAATGAGAGGAGAGGAGAACAATGGAAGCCACTTTGAGTTCCCATTGGAGAAAAAATAAAGAAATGAATTACATATTATGGAGAAGGAGAAATGGTCTGTTGTCTGTGGTAGTAGCCTGTGTATGTCTGTTTGCTTGTTTCTGGAATGCAAAGTTCCACCTTAAAAGGACATGAGAAAAAACAGAATAGGAGTGAGCTTCTATGACTTTTCTATTTGAATCACTTTTTTCTCCTACTTACAGCCAAGAAGAGGGGTTTTTTAAAAAACAGGCATTTAAATTAGCTACAAGAGGAGGCAGGTGGCTGCTGAGCAATAAAGCACTCCAGTCACAGAGATACCAATGTGATTATAAGTTAGCAAGCAGACATGTTATGTCAAATTAGTGATAATGCTGAGGCTTCTCACATGGACAGGCTAAATTAGTGTCTGGCGATAGTGTTATAACACGATAGTGTTATAACACTATAGTGTTTAGTGTTATAGCATATTGGCCCTAGATATAGCTGTCCTGAGGTCAGGAAACACTGACTTGGGCTGCCATAGCTACTACAATATCCTATACGTCGTAAGCACCAGCTTCTTGCCACTACAAATTCCTCCTGTCTCCTGTTAAGTCGTCTACTATACCACACGTTGTTGAAAATTTATCTGTCAGTTAATAATAAAATTCTTGTAGAAGAAGGAATGAAGGCTTGCAGTCTGGGACAGAGGACTGAGCTGCTTAGAATTCTTGCTTTCTGTGAAATTTACTGAAGGACCTTGGGGCAGTTGTTCACTGTCAGCGTAACTTACCTCACGGGTTGTTGTACGGGTAAAAGGGAGGAGAGGAGGCTCTTGTATACCACCCTGTTGTCTCTAGACATAAGGCAGGTTAAAAACAAAAACAAAAAACCAACACCGTGAATTGTGCTTGGGAGCAGATCAGTAGCCAGTGTAATCGCTGTCGTACTGGGGACATACGTTCCCAATAGCTGGCCCCAAGAAGCAGTCTAGCCACAGCATTATGCACTAGCTGCAGCTTCCAAACACTCGTCAAGGGTAGCCCCAAGTAGAGCATATTGCACTAATCCAATCTAGATGTAATGAAGGCGTGGATCAATGTAGCTACATCTGACCGATGCAGGAACAAATGCAGCTGACACACCAGCCAGAGCTGGGCAAATGCAATCTGAGCCCCAGCAGCCACCTGGTTTCTAAGGTGACCTCTGTGTCAAGCAGCTCTCCCAAGCTATAAACCTGGCTTTTCAAAGTGAGCATAACCCCATCCAAGACAAGGAAGATCTGAAGTCCCTGGTCAGCTTTCCTACTAACCCAGAGAACCTCTGACTTCACAGAATTAAATTTCAGTTTGTTCGATGTAATCCAGCCTATTACTGACTCCAAACACCGGTTCAGAAATCAGAACATCAACAGAATCCTCAGAATTTGGTGGAAAAGAAAGGCAGAGCTGAATATCATCCATATATTGGTGACATCATAACCCATACCTCCTGATAACGTTCTCCCAGTGGTTTCATGTAGATGTTAAACAGAATAGTGGGTAATATGGAACCCTGTGGGACCCCATGGGGAAGGGTCTACAATATCTTCTGAGACTGACTCCCCAGACAGAACTCAAACCACGGTAATAAAGTGCTTCTTAGTGCAGGGAGATGGCTCAATACGATACTCTGCTCAATAGTATCAAAGGCTGTTGAGAGATCCAGCAGAACTAGCGGGGTCATGTTCCCCCTTTCTAGTTCTCGATAGAGGTCATCAACTGAGGTAACCAAATAGGGTTGCCAGGTCCCCTCATAGCACCAAGCTAATTTGTTGGTTTTTAAATTTGATGGTTTTAATGAGATGGTTTAAATGTCATAATACGTATAATTGAATTGTAATATATATTGTTATGTAACCAGAGTACTTTTATTGTTGTATTATTGTAATGTAATTTTATATTATGCGATGTCAGCTGCCCTGAGCTGAGACTTTGTAGCAACACCTGAACTTGTACTTTGTCTGCAGGTCTCAAAAGAAAAAAAGGTTAGGGTTTGTAGAATCTTTCGGGCTCAAGTGCCGTGTTCTACTGGAGAAAGTTTCTAGGCTAGAAATAGCAGCTCTCCAGCAGCCCTGGCCTCACTCAATGCTAGAAATAGCAGCTCTCCAGCAGCCCTGGCCTCACTCAATGCACAGCAGGCAAGAAGGTCAGAGCGCCTGCTCCGGCTGCAACGCCACTGAGGATGTTCTCCGCAGCCGAGAACGAAACGTCTGGAAGAGAAACTTTCTCCAGTAGAACACGGCACTTGAGCCCGAAAGATTCTACAAACCCTAATGGTGTTACCAGCCGTGAAAACCTGAAATCTTTGAAAAAAAGGTTATTCCAACATAATATCCAAACACGTATGAAGATACACAAGAGGGCTAAAATATGGATTCTCACTGTCGTTTCAGATAGGTCAGTGGTAATTTAGAAAATATAAAAGGCATTGACTGTGCATACACCTTGAAATTGCTTGCAACTATGCCGAAAAGTAGAGTGAATGGTGTGACAGGTAAGTGTTACAACAGTAAGTAGTGTACTGAGACATGCATCTATTATTATAGATCCAGCAGGAGGATTTGAGGGTTTTCTGGGACTGGGCAAGGATATTGTGTGACATCCCTAATGTCATCACATGGGGATGCTCTGGTTTTTTGGGGGGGAACTCCAAAGTGAAATTGGGCTTAAATATCGTCACATACACTGCAATGTCATCACTCCTGGGTGATGTCATTGCATCCGGGATGTCCTGTGGCAACTTCCCTGTTTTGGGGGCAGGGCTTCCCCTGCCAGCCAGCTGGTCCATGGTGGGGAAGAGCCCCCAAATCTAGGGGATTCCCCACTGGGACCCGGAGACTGGTAACCCTCCCCATGACCAAAGCAGGATGTGTTCCAAATTCTAGCCTGTAGCCAGACTGAAATCGGTCCAGGAGCCCTTTGAGCTGAATGGCAGCAATCCACTCTTGTACTTTGCCCAAGAATGGAAGATTGGAGTCTGGCTGGAAATTTTCTAACATAGCAGGGCTCAGGGATTTTTTTTTCCCCCAAAGAGGTCTAATCATTGCCTCCTTAAACACACATGGTACAATCCTTACTCTCGAGGAAGCATTTACCACTCCACTTACCCATTCAACCAGCCCCTTCTAGCAGATTTTCTCAGTCGGGAAGGGCAAGGGTCAAGAATACATGTGGCAGACCTCAATAGTCCAAGAGCCCTGTCCATATCCTGTCCACAAGCTGAAAAGCATACATATAAATTGGACAAACAGACGCCAAATGTACATGAAGGATTGGCTACATCGGAGAGGTATAACCTAATAGGCAAGGGAGTTCCTGCTACCAAAAAAAAGCCCTGTGGACATGCATCCATGCCAACATCTAATTCAGAGTGGATCTGAGCAATTTTGTTGGTCTGTGGCACAGTGATCACAATAAGCTGCCATGTGGTCAGAATCCAAATCCTTGGGGCTTCCCAAACCATACAAAACAGCTCAGTTGGATGCTTATTTGCAGTGGCACAATAATATTACTTTGTGGCCCAGACCTGGATAGCCTAGGCAAGTCTGATCTTGCCAGATCTTAGGAGCTCTGCAGGGTCAACTCTGGCAAGTACTTGGATGAGAGACCTCCTTGGAACGTCAGAGCTGGAGGCAGAGGCAGGGTTTAATCAGCCACCTCTCTAAATATCCTCCATGCCCCCAGTGTGTGTCAGTCACCACAAGTTGTCATGATTTCCAAGTGTGTGCACGGACACATACACATAAAAATACATACATACCCCAAATGGTGTTTTCGCTGACATCACTGCAAAAATGCTTTTTTCACCTTAACTATTGGTATGTTCTTAAAGTCTGCCCACCAAGTCCCTGTAACACAAAGTCCCCAAATATAACACAATCCAGATTAAAACCGTATTTCCCAAACCAAATAATGGATCAAATGCAAAATAGGCATACACATACTTCCTAGGGCATCTGGGATTTTATAGTTGCCACTCATGTTTCTTTACGGGAACAAGTCTCCTGAGTGCTAGTGTTCTCTACAGATGCTGTTTCGAAATTCATCAAGCAATTCAAAGTCATGGCAAATTGCTTCATAGGGTAACTTTCAATAAACAGAATATTACAGAATGTAATGAATTAGAAGTTACCATTTAAAATCATATCTGCATTCCAACAGATGCTTCGGTACTCAGGGATTTCCACATGGGTCCATGCCAGCTAGTCAGATGAATGGTGATGTCAACTGTGGTATCACCAAGGACTTCTTAGAAAGAGAAGGGAATTGGATTCAGTCTGTGCTTACTGCAAACTGGTAAAAGCTGTCAAAGTCTGCTGTGCTGTACCCAATTATAGAGGATGTGCATGTGGACTTGCCACCTAGGGTTGCCACCCTTTAGGTGGCATCTGGAAATCTCCTGCTACTACCATTGATTTCCAGATGACCAAGATCAGTTCCCTTGGAGAAAATGGCTGTTTTGGAGGGTAGAATGAGATCCCTCTCTTTCTCTCCCCAGGCTCCACTCCCAAATCTCCAACCCTACTGTCACTGTAGCTCAGCAGTAAAATGCAGGGCTTTTTTTATAGCAGGAACTCCTTTGCATATCAGGCCACACACCCCTGATGTAGCCAATCCTCCAAGAGCTTACAGTAGGCCCTGTACTGTACTAAGAGCCCTGTAAGCTCTTGGAGGATTGGCTACATCAGGGGTGTGTGGCCTAATATGCAAAGGAGTTTCTGCTACAAAAAAAGCCCAACTGTATGACATCAGTTCCTGGCCCTTCATTTTCAGAGGTTCTCAGATTAGGAAGGTTGAGAAGGGCCCTTGGAGAACTGCTGCCAGTTAGAATGGGTAGCATTAGCCTTGATTGGTCTATTACAGGGGTGGCCAACGGTAGCTCTCCAGATGTTTTTTTGCCTACAACTCCCATCAGCCCCAGCCAGCATGGCTGATGGCTGGGGCTGATGGGAGTTGTAGGCAAAAAACATCTGGAGAGCTATCGTTGGTCACCCCTGGTCTATGATATGACTTGATATAAGACTGGTTAATATAAGTGTACAACCTTTGGTGCAGGCTGTTGATTTTTACTCCTTGCAGTACTATTTTGCTAACATAGACCTCCTCCAGCTAGACGATCGCTGTGTGAAAGCAGACCACTTTAGAGATGACAAGGTCCTACAATAAAGGAATGCATTGAGACAATGTTCTAGCCAACTGTTTTCTGAATTGCATACTTTGAGCACAGCACCACAGTCTGGTGTGTTTAAGGTAAACAAGAATTTAACACCAATCTTGGTCTCATAGATTTGGAAATTTCCTTCTGGAAACATGATATCAAGTCATCAAAGAGATCTGTGGACTTCAGATGACTATTCCGTTCTGGGCTTTTTTAAGTACAGTACAGGGCCTACTATAAGCTCCAGGAGGATTGGCTACATCAGGTTTGTGTGACCTAATATGCAAAGAAGTTCCTGCTACAAAAAAGCCCTGATTCTGTCCGAAAGGTCTTTCAATACTTTATCATCCTAAGCACCCTTAGAAACCCATATATTTCAATCGAAGTGTAATTCTGCTTGGGATGCCATTGTTAAGAGTCCAAGACATCAAACGTGTGCATTTAATTGCATTTAATTTTTTTTTAAAAAATTCTGCTTAAAGCACTTTTCCCTCCTACTTTGTTGTAATAAACAGCTATGTAAAAAAGATAATTATTGATGCAGCAGCAGTTCGATCTTCCAATATAAGCTCCTCTATTTGCGTTCTGAAATCAAGGTTCATGAAATCATTTCTAGCAAAACCTCTTTTGTCTCCGCAGACTGGCAGGCATCCAGCACACTTGGATAAAAAGGAGCTGTGCCTTTATTATGAGGCAGTGTTGACACAAAGAGATGAGATAGCTACTAGGGGCTGGTTGCCATATTCCTGACAACTGAACATATGAACACATGAAGCTGCCTTATACTGAATCAGACCCTTGGTCCATCAAAGTGAGTATTGTCTTCTCAGACTGGCAGCGGCTCTCCAGGGTCTCAAGCTGAGGATTTTCACACCTATCTGCCTGGACCCTTTTTAGTTGGAGATGCCGAAGATTGAACCTGGGACCTTCTGCTTCCCAAGCAGATGCTCTACCACTGAGCCACCGTCCCTCCCCTAACTGTGGATCTCTGTCTTACAGTGGATGGCAACTTCTAATCCACACATTGGGAGGTGGGGTGCAGTGGAGGTACAGCGATGATAGATGCATGGGAATTCTCCTATGTGGATGAGAACAAAGGGGACTCTATACAAGAGAGAGAGAGACTGGGGATAGGGCTGCTGCCTCCAGTTTGGGGAATGCCTGGAGACAGGGGGTAGAATCTGAGGCGGGTGGAATTTGGAGAGGGGAGGGAGCTTGACAAGGATATGATGTCATACGGTCCACCTCTGAACCTGCCATTTTCTCCAGGAGAACTGATCTCAGTAGTCTGGAAAGCAATTGTAATTCCTGGAGATCTCCAGTCGCCATCTGTAGGTTAGCAACCATCATGGGGGAGTGAGTGTGCTGGAAGGCAGTTCCCCCCTACTCTAGTGTAGCTATTGCTTGGGAAGGGGGTTGAAAATGCAGCTGCGGAATATGGGTGGGTCTTCCTTCCCACTTGCTCTGATAAAATAAATCGGGAGACAGATTCTTCTTGCCAGAAAAAGCAGGGTCTTGTGCAAAAAAAAGCAGAGAAGAAGGACCCTCATCCGTTAGATTAAGTAAAGTAAAATAGAATTATTTCTTTAATGTATTTATTTTATTTTATTTCTAATCCGCCTTTGTCCCAGAGGCTCAAGGTGGATTATGTATAGTAAATCAGGAAAATCGACAAAAGTTGGAAATTCAATAAACGATGCATTAAGATTGTAGAAGTACAATCTGCCAAATACCACCAAAGCCCTGTGGGATTTGATGCAATTCTGCAGGGCCTGTAAGGCAGCGATGTTCCACCAGGCCCTTGGTTGAGGACAGCAACGGTTCCATCATAGGCAGCTTCCTCCACCTTTGTTTTGGCCCGCTCCTTGCCTGTGAGTTACAGTTAGGGTTGCCAGGTATGACTCAGGAAATATCTAGGGACTTTGAGGGTGGAGCCAGGAGACTGTCCCATTTTCTAAATAAATAAATATGCGGCAGAGCAGTTCCCCTGAATGCAGTCTTCATTTTCTCATCCTCTTTTTTTTTTTTGCCTACCCAGGCAGGTGCACTTCCACTAAATGAAAGTGAAATTTGTCATACCCCTACACATCCCCTTGTCAGGCTTTGGAAGCATTTCCAGTCATGGCTTTTTAAAAGGGACATGCACACACACTCAACAAGCAGCCAAAATAATCACAGTTTGTAAACCAACACTTTTGTGATCTTACTGGGGTAATTTACTCACAGGAGTTGCTGTGAATGTTACCATCTGCTGTATTTCAGCCAGCTTCTTCAAACACAGGAACATGAATGGAGAGCAGCCTAGGGGGTGGAGTTTTCCTCCATCCCATAATCAGGTTCCAGCTAACTCTTTACTATCCATTTTATTATAGAAATGACTTCTGACGTGAATGCAAAAGAAACAGAGGGACTGTGCTCACTTCTCTGCCTTCCTCACAGGCTTCGCACAGTCATGGAGAAGAGCCATGCCCCCGTGCAGCTCTCCTCTGGCTGAGATTTAAAGGTACACACACATTTGGAAATCCAAACAGTTTGCCAGTGTCTCCTAACCCCGCCGAAATTTAAAGGTACATCCTGGCTGTTGGGGTGGGGCTTCCCCCTGCCAGCCAGCTGGCTGGTGACAGGGAGGAGTCTGAAAAACTGGGGGGATCTCCTGCTGGGGACTGGCAAGCCTAGTTACAGTGCAGTCCAGAGCGGGATATTAAAATTTTAACACCCTCTGACATATTGTCTTTCAGACCTGCTCCTAAGTGTTTTTGCTTGCTGAATAGAGTCCCATGATTATAGGAGTAGGCGATTGATACATTGAATATATAAATAAATAAAGTCCGGCACCACCGGGAATAACTGATACGTCATGTAAGTATTAACACGACCCGTTAATTAAGCGGTGCAAAAATTACACAACAGGATCCTACTTACAATAAGCTATACACAGCGATATAGACAACTGGTGTGCCCTGCCCTTTAGGAGGCTATCCCGGTAGGCCTCAGAGCAAGCAGTCGAGTAGAAGGGACTCATTTCCTTGGATGCATTTTATCTATCCTCTGCTCCTGCGGTATTTCAATCCATCAAACGTAGACTACTAGATATCCAGTTGCAACGTCTAACCAAGGCAGCTCGGAAAACTTGCTCCCCAAGCTATCTGGGTTTATCCCAGATTCCTGGGCTTTTAGCTCCCTATTTCCCCTTTTTAACTGATCCTCACCAAAGAAGAGCATTCATGCTGGCTAGATTTAATGCATTACCATCGGCCATCCTTTTCGGAAGATACCACAGAATCCCCCGCAATCTTAGACGATGCCCTTGTAGTCAAGGAGTCATCGAAACAGTCCCTCATGTTCTTTTGGACTGCCCTTTTTATAGCAGTCCACATGCAAGATATCTAGATGCACTGCTTTCTGACCATCAAGACCTTTCTGACAATGCCAAGGTTCGTTTTTTACTCCACGGGAAACACAACTTTGTCACTACTTGGGAATCAAACCCGGTTCTCCCAGATAAGAGTCCGCACACATAACCACTACACCAAACTGGACACCTAACCATGTCTATGATAAGGTCTGGCCTTGATTCAACCAACAAATAGGAGTACTCAGACAGAAGGACTGTTCACATTCTTCGGTGAAAGGACCTACAAGCTGTGTGTATATTCATACATCGGTTTGCAAGAAAAAGGCCACTGTGCGCTCACTTTAAAAAGGAAGTGGGGAACTAGTACCCAGATAAATGTGGGATTTAGGTCGCATGTTGATCTGTACATATGTTGATGGTAACATGAGAATTACTCAATACATGTATAAAGAAAAATCAAGTGTCAACTGTGCATGGATGCACACGTGTTCATTGTAGGGTTGCCAATCCCCAGGTGGGGGCAGGGGATCCCCCGGTTTGGAGGCCCTCCCCCCCCCCGCTTCAGGGTCATCAGAAAGCAGCAAGGGGGGGCCGGGCAGGGAGGGAAATGTCTGCTGGGAACTCTGTTATTCCCTATGGAGATTTATTCCCATAGAAAATCATGGAGAATTGATCTGCGGGTATCTGGGGCTCTGAGGGGGCTGTTTTTTGGAGTAGAAGCACCAAATTTTCAGTATAGCATCTAGTGCCTCTCCCCAAAATACCCACCAAGTTTCAAAACGATTGGACCAGGGGGTCCAATTCTATGAGCCCCAAAAGAAGGTGCCCCTATCCTTCATTATTTCCTATGGAAGGAAGGAATTGAAAAGGTGTGCCGTCCCTTTAAATGTGATGGCCAGAACTCCCTTTGGAGTTCAATTATGCTTGTCACAGCCTTGATTTTGGCTCCACCCCTAATGTCTCCTGGCTCCACCCCCAAAGTCTCCTGACTCCACCCCCAAAGTCCCCAGATATTTCTTGAATTGGACTCGGCAACCGTAGTTCATTGTAGCTTAAGAACAGGGATTTTGTGAGGAAAAGTTTCTAATGAAGAAAGATTCTTCCTGGGAACTGGAATGCCCCATACATAGCCATAGATGCATGTGTCGTTTTACAAAATAATTTATTTTTTTAACTGAAAGTCCAAAACATGAAGTTCAAACTTTGGGTATGATTAAAAAAAAAAATTCATGCATTAATTGATTTTTGTCTTCAGATATCACTTCCCCCTTGTTGAACATGCTTGCTTAAATGACAAAGAACATTCCGCGCCGATTATTGGGTAACCTCTCTAGTACGATGTTCTTGGCAGTCTAGAGCAGTAACACTGCAAACTCCTCCTCAAGACTGATCGTATCTGGATCATGTTATGCTTTTCCACATGAAGAGGCCTCCCTGGCCGTAGCGATGTGAAGCCACAGGTTGCCTAGAGGACTCAGATATTAGATCATACATCCATGATGCATTTCCTTTCAAAACTGTCAGGGCAATGCGCCCCATGGCTTCTTAATCTTTCAAATCTTCATTTCTCTGTTCACGTAGAAATGCACAACACCACTGCCTTTCCCCCCCTCATTAGTCCGCTCATTAATGGATCAAAATACTGCATCCTTGAATCCTGTTACACGGTAACTCTTTCACACAACCAGTAGCTGCTGTTACGATACAATACATTGCGATTGTGCGAACTGGCTCCTAGGCTGCATTATTTTATTTTTATTGCTTGGTTCCAGTTTTCAGGACTGCGTGACTGTGTTCTTTTCTGCTTCTTTCCTTCACGTCAGAATCTGAGCAATTAAGAGCAAAAAAAAAAGAAATTCTAAGAATAATCTATCTAGTCCAGCATCCTTTCTGTCCATACATGGCCAAGATACTGCAAATACTGAAGCAGGAGCCATTGCAAGCATATCTAGGGTTGCCAATCCCCAGGTGGGGGCAGGGGATCCCCGGTTTGGAGGCCCTCCCCCCGCTTCAGGGTCGTCAGAAAGCGGGGGGAGGGGAGGGAAATGTCTTCTGGGAACTCTATTATTCCCTAGGAAGATTTATTCCCATAGAAAATCATGGAGAATTGATCCGTGGGTATCTGGGGCTCTGGGGGGGCTGTGTTTTGAGGTAGAGGCACCAAATTTTCAGTACAGCATCTAGTGCCTCTCCCCAAAATACCCTCCCAAGTTTCAAAAAGATTGGACCAGGGGGTCCAATTCTATGAGCCCCAAAAGAAGGTGCCCCTATCCTTCATTATTTCCTGTGGAAGGAAGGCATTGAAAAGGTGTGCCGTCCCTTTAAATGTAATGGCCAGAGCTTTCTTTGGAGTTCAATTATGCTTGTCACAGCCTTGATCTTGGCTCCACCCCTAATGCCTCCTGGCTTCACCCCCAAAGTCTCTTGGCTCCATCCCCAAAGTCCCCAGATATTTCTTACATTGGACTTGGCAACCCTAAGCATATCACAACCTGCCACCAGTTTACCTTGCGGTAAAATCCCAGAAACATATTCCCTCTGCCCCTGGTGACCAATATTGGAGAGTATACCAAGTGACAGACGTGTCTACCACAGGGAGCCCTTTCCAGTCATTATGTTTGTGGCACTCCAGCCTCACTTCCTGAGAGAATAAGCAAACTAGGCAATTGCCTATCTCTTGGCTTGACTTCGCGAACGAAGATTTAAGAAGGGTGCAGTACTCCACGTCTGCTGCAGGCTCGCTGGTGGCTGACAAGACCAATGCGGGACAGGCAGATCCGGCCACAGTGGCTGCAGGGAAAAGTCTGATTTGGGGTTGGTGCTGTAGCAGTGCGATTCTTCCTCAAGCAATTGCCTATGGTACCAGCCTTTTGGGAGCACCAAATTGGGCACCCCCCATGTGACTCAGTGATGTTAGCAGTGCACAGGAGGTGCCAGAAGTGAGCCTCGCCTAGGGTACCAGACAGCCTAGGGCCGTCCCTGACATTAACTATAATCTTCCTGACACCTGCGGTCACCATTTTGTGCAAATAGGTCAATGTACGTCTTTCAAGCTTGGGTATGTACAAACGTAAACCCACAATAAACCTGGGTTCCTAGTTTCGGTCACCAAAGCAAGAAAATACATGTGTTGG
Organism: Heteronotia binoei; assembly: GCF_032191835.1. Classification (NCBI taxonomy): domain Eukaryota; kingdom Metazoa; phylum Chordata; class Lepidosauria; order Squamata; family Gekkonidae; genus Heteronotia; species Heteronotia binoei. The sequence goes on along the minus strand of NC_083243.1, from coordinate 180,289,158 downwards.
CCTAGTCAAGCGTCCTTGTGATGGACCATCTCAAGCGGATCGCACGAACCACATTCTCCCAGTACAAAAGTAGGAACGCACAAATTTTGTTGAAAGGGCCTGTTGATGCTCAGCTGACCTCAGCCGGCAAGGACCATACCTTTTGTTAAGTATTGATCATAAGTTGTTATGCAGCATGGCGATCGCGACTGAAGGTGACCCCTGCGTCCCCGGATGGAGCTCGCCAGATGCCCCGCCCATCATGATCTGTGGCGGGAAGTTTGACTGACCAGGATTGGCTTGGTCAGGTTAGGGGGCAGTTCCGGGTAATGTATATAAGCGGGGCCCGGCCCGCGTGCTCGCTCTCTTGTGATGTGCTACTGAATAAACCATGCTGCCTTCAACCCGTCTCGGTTCTCAGTACATTACACCTTTTATTACACAAACCATCTGTAAAGAAAACTTGTGGCACGGTAAAATGCATTTCCAGGCATCGGACCACAATCTGAAGACTGTAACGCTGCCGCTGCCCTTGTGCTGAGAATAGCAAAGTCAGTCATCCATGATTTAAGGCAAGATGGAATGCTACGGCCTCCAGGGAGATAGCATTCATCAAAAAAAACCCCATGCATTCACGTGCGATGTTATGATTCGACACATTTTCAGGCTATCAGCTGGACAATGATAGTGCTTTCGGGATGACGAAAGCAGTGTTTTGAATGCACCCCTGAGCAGCTGTTTATTAGACAGAAACGATGGGCGTTTTCGCACAGAGCTTACCCCCGGAGCGACGTCCCTCTTCACCGCGCAGCATCTGCACGGATTTCGCACCGACTGCTCCGCAGAACCAGGAAGAACCGAGAAGTGCCGAGCCTTTTGCGTCACAAATGTAAACGGCTAAAAACCAGTTTACGTTAGCGACGCAAAAGCCGCGGCTCTTCCTGGTTCTGCGAAGCAGTTGGTGTGAAATCCGCGCAGACGCTGCGCGGTGAAGAGGGACGTCGCTCCGGGGTAAGCTCTGTGCGAAAACACCCTATAAGGACTTGACACTTGTCTCATGCAACGCATTGCAGAAGTATGCTGTTGTGCCACCTCTTCCCATCTCTGACCAAGTCAAATTGTTTGTTTGCGCGCCTGGGTTTGTTTGTTCAAAAGAAAAAGATATTGCCAACAAGCTCCAGTACAGGAGTGTCAGTGGTTGCAAGAGGGAAGCTGCAAGCTGAAGAAATAGTAAATAAATAGTGGCCCAGATGTTTCACACATATCATCTCTCTCTCACACACGAGTGACACATGTGAAGCTGCCTTATACTGAATCAGACCATTGGTCCATCAAGGTCAATATTGTCCACTCAGATTAGCAGTGGCTCTCAAGGGCCTGAAATAGACATTTTTCTCATTATGCACTACCCGATCCTTTTCACTGAAGATGCCAGAGATTGAACCTGGGACTTCCTGCATGCCAAGAAGAGGCTGGCCCCTTCTCTCAATGAAACAGCCCTACAAAGAAGGTCATCATTATTATGGAAGCAAAAGCCAATGGCTTACTTAAGGACTCTTATAACACAGATCATAAGCAATCACGTTGGTCTGTAGTCATATTAAAAAATGACAGTAATGTGATGCCTAATAAAAAATAGTGGCATGGATTCTGCCATTTTGTTCACTGAGCCTGAAGTTTCTTAAGTTCCTTACTGTTTCTGCAGCCCCTTCTCTCTCCTGGAAAGACTATCCCCACATGGAGATATAAGAACATAAGAGAAGCCATGTTGGATCAGGCCAACGGCCCATCCAGTCCAACACTCTGTGTCACACAGTGGCAAAAAATTTATATACACACACACACACACACACACACTGTGACTAATAGCCACTGATGGACCTGTGCTCCATATTTTTATCTAAACCCCACTTGAAGGTGGCTAAAGAGTCCCAAGCGTTTCAACCTTTCTTCATAGGGAAAGTGCTCCAGCCCTTTAATCATTCTAGTTGCCCTTTTCTGGACTTTCTCCAATGCTATAATATCCTTTTTGAGGTGTGGCGACCAGAATTGCACACAGTACTCCAAATGAGACCGCACCATCGATTTATACAGGGGCATTATGATACTGGCTGATTTGTTTTCAATTCCCTTCCTAATAATTCCCAGCATGGCGTTGGCCTTTTTTATTGCAAACGCACACTGTCTTGACATTTTCAGTGAGTTATCTACCACGACCCCAAGATCTCTCTCTTGGTCAGTCTCTGCCAGTTCACGCCCCATCAACTTGTATTTGTTGCTGGGATTCATGGCCCCAGTGTGCATTACTTTGCACTTGGCCACATTGAACCGCATCTGCCACGTTGACGCCCACTCACCCAGCCTCAACAGATCCCTTTGGAGTTCCCTTCCTATATAGTTTGGGGATGGTGTAGTGAGGAAGTATAAAAGGGTGAAACTGCTTCTCCTTCTCAGGAAAGGGGTTGTTTCCATCTGCTTGTCCTTCCTCAAGCCCACCAACCTGCCTCCAGATTTATTCTGAGAATAATCTTTTTGGGAGGGGATTTGAACGGGCTCCAGGAAGGCAGAAGAATGTTTGTGCATAGATGCTTGGGTGTGGACCGTTATTGCATTTTAATTTAATAACAATGACAATGTATTATGCTACTGATGTCTGAAGCCACTGAGTGAGTTTATAGCTGAGGGATTACTGTGCATTATATCCCAATGTATGTAACAGTATCCATCAGCCTTTTTTACAACCCCCCCCCAAAAAAACCCAATACCCCCAACAACAACAACTCTTGGGCAAGAGGAATATGCCATCTGAAGGCAGCGCCCCAGAGAAAAGCTGTTTGGGGTAGTGGTTGGGAAACAGTACATATGAACATATGAAGCTGCCTTATACTGAATCAGACCCTCGGTCCATCAAAGTCGGTACTGTCTTCTCAGACTGGCAGCGGCTCTCCAGGGTCTCAAGCTGAGGTTTTTCACACCTATTTGCCTGGACCCTTTTTTGGAGATGCCAGGGATTGAACCTGGGACCTTCTGCTTCCCAAGCAGATGCTCTACCACTGAGCCACCATCCCTCCCATGCTCTCTAGGGTCTCAAGCTGAGGTTTTTCACACCTATTTGCCTGGACCCTTTTTTGGAGATGCCAGGGATTGAACCTGGGACCTTCTGCTTCCCAAGCAGATGCTCTACCACTGAGCCACCGTCCCTCCCAACTGTCCCCTACCTTCTGCAGCTTTCCTGCTTCAAAACTGCACCCCACTCTGGCTTTGCTCTTTAAAATTAGAAAAGTAAAGACACTGGGACACTATTATAGGCATTTTCTGTAATGCATAACCAGGCATGAATAAGAGAGGTTTGCAGTTCTCAAGAAAGTTTTACAATCTTTTCAAAAGATAGTACTCTCCAGCAGACAAAGGACGGGGGAGAGGAGCACTGCAGAGTATCGATTGGGTTTTTCACTTCGGGTACAAAGTTCATCACAGGTGAACCCCCTTCAGTTAGTATGGTCCTTGGGTCACCAGTTATGAGCAGCAAGTGTGAATGCTTGCAAAAGGGATCCTTATTGAGAATTCTAAATTGGCTTGGGTATGGGGGAGCTAGTTCCTGCAGTTCCCCTTGGGAACTGTAGTGCAGATATGTAGGAAGGCAACACAACAGTGCAACGTTCTTTTTTTGCTTCTGTGTGCCTCATGCTCCGTATTAATCCCCCCATGAAGGAAAAAGAGGCAAATAGAGATAGCTCCAGAAGCATTTGCAATTAAATGGAGGAAAAAGCTCAGTTTCAACAGTTTCTTCAAGGCCAAATAAGTGGTTAAATAGCCAGCCAGTCAGCTCTGAGCATATGCTAATACGAGCTACTACTTGTAGAGTTGCCAACAGCCAGGGGAATTGATCTCTCTCATCTGCAGAGTGTTGTAATTCCCTGGAGATCTCCAGGATCCACCTGGAGGCTGGCAAGCCTGAGTTCCCACACCCCAACCACAAGAACTTGCACATGACTTTTCTTATTGAAAACTTGGACATTAGAAAAACCCTTAATGTTACTTTTTGAAGTATATGTCTTGGAGGTGGGTGGGGGTAAAATGGGATCATTGATATTTGTGCACGCACAGAGGTTGTGAAAAGGAACCCGAGAATCTCTTGACAACTGCGACCTTATGAGAACACTTGGCAAGATCCGGACCGCCATTTTGATGCTGCTTACAAAGCCCACTAAAACAGATGGGGTGGAAGGAGTGGTAGACAGGGCTAGAATAGACTGAGAGAGACAGACTGCAAGGGCTACAAAGGGGGTGGAGAAGAAGAGCTGGGAGGGGAAGGGAGAAGGAAAAGAGAAAGTAATCCTTAAGGTGCAGGAGCGGGCTGAAAGTACATAAGGTCTGGAGTGCGCAAGAATGAACACAAAGGCAGCTGAAGCCTTGTACATAGGAAACAGTGAATCTATTAGCATATTGTACATGTGGTTTTTCTTTGCATGCATGTACTTTTGTTGCATTCAATATCTGTATGGCTCAACAGAAACTTAAAACTTGGCATTTATACAGGCACTGCTTCCCAATTTTATTTTGAAAGTGAGCGTGCATGAACGCTTACAAACAGACACGCAAGTCTCTTCTCTCTTCTGAACAGAGAAGCTATTGAGATTTACAAACACCAGCACAACTTTAACAGAAAGGAAGAAGGCATTTCCATCCACCATTCTTGGTATCCAGCTCTGCAAAACACCCTACAGACTACAAATTGCGAAGGTCACAGAACAACCAGCACATTCCAGAGAACAATCAGCACAATCAACAACCATCTTCCTTATCTTCACACCCCTTCCAACCCTCCCAGCAATCAACACAGAACAATGGTCACATTCCACAGCCAGTTTCCTTATCACCACCCTTCCAGGAAGCCCCACCAAACAATGGGTACATTCACAAACCTATTGCCCTCTCACCACACCCCCTCCAGCCTAGAAATAGCAGCTCTCCAGCAGCCCTCGCCTCACTCAATGCACAGCAGCCAAGAAGGTCAGAACGCCTGCTCCGACTGCAACGCCACTGAGGATGTTCTCCGCAGCTGAGAACGAAACGTCTGGAAGAAAAACTTTCTCCAGTAGAACACGGCACTTGAGCCTGAAAGATTCTACAAACCCTAAAGACACACAAGTGTACATGCAGAGTGCAAGTGAGCTTATTTTAACGCTGTGTGATGTGTGTCCAGGACTAGAAGCTGCAAGTGGAGAAAAAGAAGGAGATGGAGTCAAGCACTTGAGATGGAAGCAGGGGCAAAGGAAAGAAAAACGGCCAATGGGGGAGCTCACACAGGAGGAGATCAAAGAAAGGTGGAATAAGATTTCAGCTCCCCTCCCCACTAGTCCTCAAAGGGCCCTTTCTTGTTGGGTATATTTATACTTTTATTTGAACAAAGCAAAGGCATTTTTTTTTAAATCCATAAATATGCTGAATAGTAGAATGCCATACGCCAACGAAGTGATCAATAATGCCTCTTATGTTCTTAAGGCAGCAAAAGAAGTTTAGACTTTATAAAGAAACATATTTAATTTTATCCCGAAAACACTGTCTCTGCTACAAGTGGACAGAAAATCTTTCTTTCTCAGGGCTTCAAAATGGCCAGAAAATGTACATCTGTGCTCAAAAGGCAATACGAGCATCTCTGGCAGTCTAGGGAGAGAGGTTCAGAACTTTGCATAGGCATTTGCCCCCTACCCATGAACTAGGTTAGCCAGTTGCCTGCATTAAAAATGGGTATGTTACATGGTGCTGGAAAGTGCCATCCGTCAGACCCAGAGGCAAGGAAAAGACAAGTAATGTTCAAGATCTTTATTCCAGCATCATAGGCAGATACAGGCGTTGCCGGAACTGGCTCTCCCGCCAGTTCCTTGCTGTTATAAACCTTTGCCCTGACCGTTAGAATTCAAGCCAAGCGCGCCAAGCTAAAGTGGGGATTTTGCATGGGTTCACTATTAGTCTCTCATCACCCCAGGTGCTCATTATCACCCCTTTGGTTACATTTCCTCCAGCTCTCCTGACCTTGGTTGCGTAGTAACTTGCAAGTCCCCAGACATGCCACCCTCCCTCCAGATAAGCAAGCTTCAAAGCGAGCATAGCAATGCACAAGCGTTAGCATTGTATAATTGGTTGAATACATACGGCAAGAGGAACAACGATGGAGTGACTCTTGACACCATCTATGCAAAGTGAGAGACAAACTTGGTGGTTTATAATAGCCTACCTCTGCATAGCAAACCTGAACTTCCTTGAACATCTCCCCTCCAAATACTAACCAGGGCCAACTCTGGTTAGCTTATGAGATCTGGCCAGCCATTCATACCTCCATGTATGTGTTATATGCCTCCATGCCCTGAAAAGCTTGAGCTATCCATTAAGCCTCTTTTTAAGGGACAGGTCCATTTTCCTCCAGGCCTGCTGATAACACTGCCCATGACCAGCAGAAGCAGAATAAAGAACCCAAGGTTCTTGGCTTGACTTCGCGAACGAAGATTTAAGAAAGGTGCAATAGTCCACGTCTGCTGCAGGCTCGCTGGTGGCTGACAAGACCAATGCGGGACAGGCAGGTCCGGCCACAGTGGCTGCAGGGAAAAGTCTGATTTGGGGTTGGTGTTAACCCAAGGTTAACAACAATAATAATCATTTGTAATTTATATCCTGCCCTCCCCGCCAAGGCAGTCTCAGAGTCATATAACAGAGTCATATAAATCTGTAGAATTAATGTAGAATTGATATGAGTTGCAGAACTCAGCTCTTGAGACAGAATTACGATCAATGCAAACAGCAGCAGTGGGCAACTGTGGGAATGAAGGACACGTGTCAGTTTTGTTAAATGCCCTAAGAGAGACCTCTCTGTATTTCCTTGAAAGTGAATCCCACTGATCTCTGTGCGCCTTCACATGCGTTTAAGACGGCAGTCTTTTGCTACTTGAACCTTTGTTCTGTGGTGGGTTCAGCCAACACAAATATTAGTGAAAGCTAAATAATGTAAATTCTTTAGGAACCAAGGAAGCCTTAGAAGATGATAGGCAGGCGATATCCTTCTAATCTCATCCAATTTAAACTACATGGCTGGGAGTGAGCGAAACTGCTTTGCATAAGTGGGCTTCCTGCTCAGAGCTATCACTCATACCACCCCCCACAGACTCCAAAGATTACGGATGTCCCCTGGATTAAGCCAGTTACTATTTTGAGTCTTGAGTGAACAAGCAAAAAAAGTGCTCAGAGGAATTTTCGTGTGCGGTCTTGAAAGGAATAAAAGATGGGCATGAAGGGGCATGTGACAGACACCCTCCTTCTTCTGCTTCTCCCTCATATGCCTCGTGAGGATCCCAAAATGCTCGGCAAATATAAATGAGTGGCTCCTTTAGGGAAACATGGAAGTAAAATTACATTTCCAATGATGCACTATCCTAGCATTACAGGAGAAAGGTTCGGGATAATATTTTCACTATATTATTATTAATAATTTCACTTTTGTTCAGAAGAAATGGATTTTGTGTTCAAAATTACAATGAACCATCATTCTGCACCTGAATCGCGTTTCATTGGCCAACTCTTTGCTGCGTTGCTCTGTGAAGTTACTGGATGTTTATAGACAGGAGCGAAATAGATATATTTGCATAAAGCAAGCACGTGGCACTTGAATCTACTGAGAAGGTTAGTCATTCCCACCACCATTCCCTCTTTCTGTGCAGTTGTCAATAACAAACCCTATTAAATCTGCCCTTCGTTTTCGGATTTTAGAATTGATCCTTGGCTGTCTTTCCACTTCAGACTGGTACCCCAGCATAAAAATTGCTACACTTGTTTAAGTGACAAAATGTAAAGAGGCAGGGAAAAGGGCAACCGCAAGAAAAATAGGAAAAGAGGGGGAGAGAGAACGTTAAACCAATGCCACGTTTCTTTGAGAAGAACAGAAATAATGCATCTCAACATGTTTTGATTTAAAATCCTCCTCAAGATTAGCTG